>NC_056606.1:21608393-21863393 GCF_018340385.1 Cyprinus carpio | reverse complement strand
TTAAAATGACAATCACATAAACATGATTATGCTATATAAATTGGTAACTTGCATTTATTGATTAGAAGTATAAAATGCAATATTAGTATAAGTTTATTGCAAAATATTGAGATATATTGTGATATATTATGATAAGTTTTTTTTAGGGTGTATGGAGGCTAAGTGGGTCATATTTGCATTTATTATTATGCAAATATATGCATTATTTTCTGCAGTTTCTATTTTCATGGCTTTTGGATAGTTTCATTTTTGGAAACTTGGAACTATTGGGAGCTATTAAACACTGTTTTTAACATGTACCATCAATGAAAAACAGAGGTCTTATTATGATTTCTATAAAGAGAAATGGATTTTTGAAATGAATGTGACTCACTGTTGGGCTCTTTTGTCTACACATCTATTTGCTAAGACTACTGCAGTATTATCTGACCTGGCTAATGCTTTGTTGCATGCTGGTTTGTTATCGTAACTCATTAAATTTTAGCTTAAATTGGCCTTAAGCGTCATGCAAAAATCAACTGTTACTTTACATATCAGTCAGATGGTCTCTTATAGTATAAGTTGCTTAGCATAAACTGTAATGATTCTGATACATAATGAGTCAGATTCTCTTGTGTTTGGGGTGTGTCTGAGGTGTGTGTGTGTTAAAACAGACTCCAGCTGTATTCAAGCTCGCTGCATATGGTTTGAGCGTCTCCCCATAGGCAGCACTTTGAAGCTGCTGGTTTGGCCTTGCATGTGGGTAAGACTCATCAAATAAACCCAGTCTTCTCTGCTCCCACACACACACAGAGCTCTGGGCTCGGCTTCCCACCCGGGGAACTGTCTCCATATTGGCCTGAAAACCTCCTCTCTCCTTTGCTTTGTTCCTCTGCTGAGTCTAATGCCAGTTGACAAACCCTGAATGACAAAAGCGTGCTGGGAGTTTCCCAGTACATGGAAAAACTCAGATCTGTTTGTAGAAATTCCTGCCACACTTGTCGGGAATGGCCCTCGGTGTACCTGCAGGTTCCCAAAAAAACGCAAGCGCTGGGATCGTTTGAACGTGCGTGAAAGGCGAGAGCTCATGCGAGGCTCTGAGATCAAAAGAGCCGGTGGAGCCGTGTTTCGGGTGGGCGGCCACCTCCCACAACTCCCCCTGAAGCTTCAGGCTCTTCGTCGGCTCCCAGAGGAGAACTTTTTTGCTTTTTCATAGCTTGGAAACTTGGAGTCTTTGGTTCTTTTAAAATCAGATTCTTATTGGATGCATCTTAAAAGGCCAGTTTAGAAAGATAATGAGATTATTGTTGAGATACTGTAGTAAGAGTATAAAGAGATCAGATAAATGTGGATAACCGCTCAGATCATTTGAGTATTTGATGAGAAGTGTTTGAGTTCATAATGAGGTCTGACTGCACAATTTAGTATCTGAGCACAGTTTGGGACATAATTGAGATTTCATATGAAACTTCTAGGATTTAAAGCTAAAATGAATGTGGACAATGTGGCTCAGATCATTTGTGACCCTGGAGCACAAAAGCAGTCTTAAGTCTCTGGGGTATATTTGTAGCAATAGCCAAAAAAACACTGTATGAGTCAAAATTATCGATTTTTCTTTTATGCCAAAAGTCATTAGGATATTAAGTAAAGATCATGTTCCATGAAGATTTTGAAAATTTCCTACCGTAAATATATAAAAACTTAATTTTTGATTACTAATATGCATTGCCAAGAACTTCATTTGGACAACTTTAAAGGTGATTTTCTCAATATTTAGATTTTTTTGCACCCTCTGATTCCAGATTTTCAAATAGTTGTATCTCGGCCAAATATTGTCTGATCCAAACAATCCATACATCAATCGAATGCTTATTTATTCAGCTTTCAGATGATTTATAAATCTCAATTTAGACAAATTGACACTTAAGACCAAGTTCAAAATTTACGACACATTCAGCCAAGTATGGTGACCCATACTCAAAACTCATCACATTTTGAGACATTATTGATATGTCATCTGAAACTGTAAAATTTAAAGCTATAAAACGAATGTGGATGGCAACTAAGTTCATTTGATCTCTGAAGAATTCGATGAGAAATGTTTAAGTTCAAATTGAGGTCTGACTACACACTTTGGTTTCTTGGCATATCTGAGCACAGTTTGAGACATTAATGAGATCTTATCTGCAACTTTTAAGATGTAAAGTTAAAATGAATGTGGACAACAGCTCAGATCATTTGACCTTGGGAGAAAGTTCATATTGAGATCCCAGACTTTTGTATATTGGGTTTCTTGGCAAACCTGAGCACAGTTTGAGACATTATTATATGAATGTGGATTGCAACTCGGATAATTTGATCTTGGGAGAATCTAAACACTTACTAAAGCAACATCAGTGCAGGACGAGTCGCACACTGAAATATGAGCGGTAGTAACAGCGATGCTTCCCCAAGCAAACACCACTCATTATCGTAGTAGTAATAATAAAAACATCAGTTCTGCCCCGTGTTCCCTCTGACATCATTTCCCTGCTCTTCACTGATACCTCATTTTATTTTCTACTTTATTTTCCCTCGCGCCGCTGCCAGGGAGACCATTAAAACAAGGTCCCGTCTGCCGCTCTGCCCTCTCATCTCACAGGCCGCCGAGGTATATAAACGCTGGAAGGAGAAATCCAGAAGGAGAAACGTCTGGAACCACTAATAACGGGGTCCGTGCTGCAATTTCCAGGGGAGGGTTGAACTTAATGAACAATCAAATAAAGGATTGGAAATTACAGACCTTTGGAGGGAAGGAAGTGTTAAGAGCCCCTGAACCTGAGGAAGCTCATCGTTCAAAGAGGTTGGCGAGAGGAGCGAGGGGCCTTGTGAAGGGCCGTGTGTTATTTGTGTGCATTTGGGTTAACAGGTTATTATATTCCATAGTGGCTGTATTTCTCATCTCTTTCCAGGAATTTGACCATCAAATGCACAGGGGCTAAGGGGGTTTATATTCCTTTAAGTAAAACGCTTAATTGATGTAATTAGTGTGGAGTTCTGTTTGACGAGGCGACTCAATAATTGATTGACTTTGGGATTACACAGAGGAACTTTGAATTTTCAGCTTGAGGAGATTTCACTTCATGCGCCGTTATTAGTTAATGCGCTTATTAGTTCATTTTCATGGGCTATCCTGGATTAATTGTGTTTACATGGTAAATGAAGCATGTTTGATGTCAATAATTATGGATATAAAACTCTTATTTGCCCTAACGTTATTATCATCTGGAGTAAAGTCAGCCGAGGGACATATTCTACAGTTGCGGAGCATTTTTTATTAGTCAAGAGTTATTCACTATTTTTTAATGGGCGCTCTTATGGAAATTACCTGTGTTGTAATTGGCTGACTGCTGCACTGGTTCACATTTTTTTAGGTGCTGATTGTTGAATATAGGTGTATTTCCAGTGCTGTGCACCCCATGAAAAGTACGTAGCTATAATGTTTACCTTATTAGGCTATATTTTCATTTGTAGTTTAATAGACAGGGCAATATCATTTAACAGCTGACACTTGGATTTTTATATTTTATAATGAGTTGTACAACTTAAACAGAAGCGCCCATTTTTGTGGAAATATGACTGTTGGGAATATTATGTACTGTAAGTGACCATTTTAGTAAACTCCTACTAGAAGTCTTTAAATTAAATAGTCAGCAGTAGCTACTAAATGAGGCAGTGTACTTAATTTTTCACAGAAGCAAGTTGGATGATGTATTTGTTAAAAAAAATATTTCAGTCACAAAAATCACATAAAACAAAATTTTTCTCATATTTGAGGTTTAGAAAATCAGACAAATTTTCACTTGGGTAGAAATATGGAGTTATTCATTGTTGGTTTAACGTTTGCACAGCACTGTAAATACAGTCGGCTGAAATGTTAATGGTTTTGTGGGCGGTTGATATATAGTTGGTGTTTTGTGTAGTGTTTAGTGCACTTCTAAAACACATGCTCTTGGTGGTTTCAAGAGCATTTCTAGGATGTTACTTACCTCTTTTTTCCCGCTTTATGGTAAAAAAAAAATGGTTCACCTAAAGTAACAACAGACTTCTCTTCAAGACACATGAATTGAGGAATAATTTATGTCTGGAGAGCAAATGCCGCATAGTATTTACAGCCCATTGTAAGCTAGTAGTATTGATTTAGCAGATGTTTTTTATCTCAAGTGATTCTTCATAAGGAGATGCAGTAAATATGACACAATGTGTTACATTCGCTCTCAGCTTCTGATTTATATTCATGGATTTCCCATGTGTCCGTGTAACTTTGAGTGTTTGACAGCCTGTCTGTCAGTGGATCTTGCCAGTTTTCGGACCGTTGACCTCCTGACCTTTGACCTCCCTGGAGTGTGAAAGCCAGAGTTACTTCCGCCCATCTGAATTCTCTTTATCTCTTCATCGTGTTGTGTATTCTTGCCTTTCACTGCCTCTGGGCGCAGGATATCCTTTCCTCTCGTCTGCTTTTCCACTCGTCCGCCAGCTGATGACATTCGCATGAGTCTTGAGGAACCAGAGGCACTGTTTGTTGAATCTTGTGTCGACATATTAGTCGTTTTCAGAAGCCTCAGTGTCATTTCTGTGCCATCAGCCTCCTTTAATGCAATTGTTTTCTGATTTGAGGTTCAGAAAAACATAAAGACGACAAACACATTGACGGTCATCTCAGTTCAAAACAGTGTCACATTGATGAAAAGATGTTTCTTGTCCAGCGTTTGACCTGGTCTTCATGAAATTAGTTTGTGCTGTTCTCACAGCTTTATTGTTTCTCGATTGTTTTCAGTCATTTGGCCTTTAATAACACGACTCAGTCCAGACATTGCCTTTCCCTTCAGCTCTGAAATGTTCTTCTTTGAAATTGGCGTTCAATACGAGTAAGTGGTGCTATTTTGTGCCGTGTTCTCTGATCGTCCTGCATCTTGTTTGGATTTCTTTAACCACCAAGAATTGAGCTGCACTTCAAAATCAAAACCCTGAAATCAAAAGAATGAAAATATCAAATTGAAATGCTACATTATTTATAATTTGCTAGGTGGTTACCTATTGCTTTTTATTATTATTATTATTATTTTTAACCTGTTTTATGGCCCAGCAGGTGAAAATGGTTCATATGATCATTTTTTTGTCATTCTTTTATTTATTCATTCTCTTTATTATGAATTATTTTCATGACAACTAAACATATTTTACCCCAACATTCCCATTACTGTAATTCATCCATATTTTACTTGTCAATTTTATGTATTTCTGTTATTTTCATTATTTTGTATTACAATAAAAATATAATAAAATACAATGTTTAAATCAATTATAGTTCATATAGATTAATTTGATTTATTACATTATCAAATTAAATGCATGACTATAAATGCTACCAAAATGTATACATATAGCTACAGCATATAAAGCAGGTAATTATTGTTAATTAAAGCTAAAACCATAAAAAAGCTAAAGTAAAATATTAAATAAAGAAAAACAAACAAACAAACAAACAAAAAAAACGTAACTTATTTTTATTATTATTTTTTATGATTTATTGTTGTATGAAGTATAAGGAACAATTTCATTTGGTTTAACTTGATACAGTAAAATAACTAAAACTAGAACTGAAAAAAAAAACTGTATAGACATTTAAAAATCAATAACTGTGATAATAAAATAATAAAAATGAAAAACAACAGCAACCACAACAAAATGACTAAAACTTCAACTAAAATTAAAATGGAAATGGAAAATACAAAAATAAAACTTTTTACAAATAACAAACAATTACAAAAAAAAACAAAAAAAAATAAAAAAAAAAACAATAAAAAAATAAAAAAAAAATATTATAATATAAAAAAATTATATTTTATATAGTCAAAGAACTAAAACTAAAATAAAAAATATATAAAAACTATAGTTATTAAAATAAAAATACAATAACAGTGATAATAAAATAATAAAAATGAAAACAACTAAATTACTAAACCTTCAACCAAAATTAAAATGGAAACAAGAAATACAAAAACAAAACTATTTAAAAAATAATAATAAAAATATACAAAAAAAATAATAAAAAATGTATACTCAATACTAAAGTAACATAGGTCCTAACACAGTCTTCATTTTCTTTACACAAAATAAGATATTCCTTTGATTTGGGGTGAAATATGACATGAGCGTGTCACCCGTATGTTTGTGTGGGTGTCACCCTGTCAGTTATGAAGCACCTCCAGCCTTCAGATGCAATATAAACTCTATATGATTTATCATTCCCCACTCTTGGATCATTCAGCAACAATCGATCAAAATCCTGTTTAACTAGCAGGTGATTTTCTCTAGCTTTGAGATGAAACACCAGCCAAAGTTCCCCGAGCTCACCGTTTGAGTGAGAAATATGGCCGACGAGAAACCTGTCAGGAACATATTTAATAAGGCTCTCACTGATGCTTGATTAATCTTCATAAAATTGATCGCGCTGTCAGAACCTGTGCTCTGAAACGGTGGCCTCCAAACAACAGGCTTTAATATAGAGCGTGAGCGTGTGGATGTGTGTTTTATTTTACAGCTGGTTCCTCAGCAGGCCGGCGCTCTTATTGGAGTGCTATTGATTCAGGATTCATTAGAGCTGCAGACTAATTTTGTGCTGAGTAGCGGAGCTCTCACACTTTGAATATGCATTCATCTGCTCTCTGAAGCCGTGCGTGCCAGAGTCTTTAACGACAGATGGCCAGGGCGCTCTTCGACTTGCGTTCCCCGAGGAACTGTGTCCAGCAGGATTCCAGCGTGTTGTGCGTCTCCGTCATAAAGCTGGTCAGTGTTTCACAAAGCTATAAGCTGCTGGAAGCGCTGTGCTGCATCGATCTGTGCCGATACAATCAGAAGTCGATATATCATGATGCTTTTCCCAAGGTTTTGCATTGATGCTTTGCTTAGATATTTTAGAATCAATATTTTTATGTGTGCATTCACAGGATTTCCAGCAGATGCATGGAGTAGACTAAATAAGCATAACGTCTGAAAATAGCATTAAAATGTGCTTTAGGTTAAGTAAGATTTGATGGATGAATATGTGCATTGTTTTTGGACGTGTTGATGAAATAATTTCGTGTCAGTTATGATGAGATGTTTCTGTGTTATTCAGGCTGCCATTTTTGATGTTATATTACAAAGTCAGATTTTAGATCTGGACATATTTGTTTCATAACTCAGAATGGCCTGTGGATAACAATAATAATGTACATTTATCGTTTATTATTACAGTACAGCATGTTGAGGAAAAAAATGCTTAGAAGTGTGTACTTTGAATGCAATGTAAGTCACTATATATAGATACGAATTTTAGTGTAAGTTATATTTACATTTAATTTAAATCTTTAAGTTATATTTATATCTTTTAATTATATTTGTGTGGGTGTGTGTGTGTGTATATATATATATATTTTATGGATATATTTTTTTTAATTCTTTACATTTAAATAATATATTTATTGTGTGTGTGTGTGTGAATATATACAGTATATATATATATATATATATATATATATATATATATATATATATATCTATATATATATATATATATATATATATATATATATAAAACAATTATATTTCTATAGCGATTCAAATGTGTATTATTTTTCTTATCAGATTTTCAGATTTTGCATTATATATTAACAATGCTAATAGATTTCAGAAGTGACACTTGTATGTCAGATGATTGTGAACAAAAAAAGAAACCCTAAGATTATCTCTCGGTTTAATCAGTCTTCCTGATATCACTAGTCTCAGTTCTCCAAATCAGTTTGGGTTTGAGTTTGGGAGACAAAAAAAGAAACGCTGATGTTGTTCCTCTGGGGTCAGAGCTCTACGCTGATCTCTCGCGTCTCAGCCAGTGAATTAGAGCAGCTTTTTTAATTCCTCCCTGGAAGATTTCCCTCTATTTTCATTCTCCCATCAGTTCCCACTATGACTCCTGGGAGAGCAGTATGGGAATCAATACACAGGCCTCTTGTCCAGCGGTGGTCAATAGATGTGGACGGACCATCCCACCCCCGTTTTCCAGAAAACCTCATCAATGTGAGGGTCAGTGGGGTCACGAGGACCACCTGGTAAATAGGTCATCCTGGGAATAATCAAAAGAGAGCGCATTACACATCGCTCTTGTTTTGTGTTATCATCTGTCCATGAATGTGGAGCAGCGTCTTCAAATAACAGATAACGCTTGACATTGACTGCTGTACTCTATAGTGGTCTTCTACTAGAGGATCGATACGGAGAGCACGATCAGCACTTCAAACCAGCGGAAAGCGGTGTGGGGAAGTTAAAAGCCAGCGGCCTCGTTAACCACATCTAAGCAGGGTTTGGATTAGTGTGTGGAATTTATCCAACGTCTCTGCTTGGTACACATGCTTTGGTCCAAATAATTACTTAACCTACATTCAGATATTAGTGTGCTTGAAAATGTTAAAAGAATATTCAGACTGTATATTAACCTAATGTCTATGTTAGGGCTGCATGATGTAAGGAAAATTGGCAGTTCAATATATTGTGCTAAAGAATTTCAATTAATCCTTCTAGACTGAAGTGATTTTGTAACGAAGTCTATCTATCTATCTATCTATCTATCTATCTATCTATCTATCTATCTATCTATCTATCTATCTATCTATCTATCTATCTATCTATCTATCTATCTATCTATCTATCTATATATATATACACACACTCACTTTTGTGTACATGTTGATTCAATAATCTTGTATCAAATGACTTTATAGTGTCATTCAGGCCACCATCTTTGCTATTATATTTAAATAATAAATTAGTTATTTCTCTTGGTTTTAGTTTAATTTAGTTTTTTAATATTTATTTATTTATTAGTTTATTTTTGAGTGTGAATCGTCCTATTTGGGAAGAACTTTCACAATAAATTCACACTTGATGTCTTATATGCAACATTCCTACTGTTTTGACCCATTAAATAAAAATAAATAAATAAAAATAATAACTACAAATTGAAAAAACTATAAAATATTAATATTTAATATTTTGATTAATATTTTTGTGACGTTTATTGTGATTTTTATTAATGATATAATGAAAATTATAAATTTCTATTAATAATTTTATACTCTAAAATAAAAAAAGTTGAGTAATGAAACTAATAAAACAATTTTTTTATAGTACAATTTCAGTACCAATATTTACTTTTTTTAATTTCTCCATTTTCATGCATTAAACCATTTCACTTTTATTTTGGTGGGTTTCCTGCTAGAAATGTTAAAGGCAACTTCAGTGAAAATTAACATAATACACATTCTTGTCTAATTGTAAATGATTCATCAGTGAACCTTATTCTTAAGTGAAAAATTGGGGTTTTCATCAAAACATAACTTGTGTCACCTATAAACATAACGTCATCAATCTCTCACACTTTTCACCATCCGATCAACTCCTGAGCGATTGATCGTAGTCCCATGCAACATCATTTTCTAATTTCACTCAGAAATGCGTCACATTACGGAGATGAAATAGGTTGCGAGTGGCATTTCATGTTAATAATAAGCTGCAAATAACCCGGAAATATGCATTTGTGCTGTGACTCTATCTCTCTCGTTTCATAAAACCCTGCTATGAATTTATTAGCTACGACTACATTCATTTTCATAAATGCATTTTCGAACCTCCACAATATCCATTGTTTTGTTTTTCATAAGTGAGTGTTGCACGGTAAACACGTTACGCAGTCAAATATGCACATACTAGAGTCGCTGGATGAAAAGAAAGGCGTCCGGCTCTAAATGTAAATATGATTTAATCCATATCCTCTAATGAAAACAGCAGCGTGGCTCTGAGTTCAGTAATATCCAGTGCGAGCGGCTCCAGGTTAGTCAGGTGTTTCTGTCACACGCGGGGAATGGAAATGTTCACTTCGTTTCTTCTCACATTTCAGTCCTGTCACTGGTAGGCCGTGTTCCTCCTGAAATTGAAAGCCATCAGGTCCAAACTCTGATTATCTGCTGTGACGTGTAGTTTTTCTCTCCTGTAACAACTCGCATTTCTTCGCCGGCTTTAAAAGCCTTTCAGAGCGTGCCGCTTCCATTTATTCACTCTAAATGAATCACTGGTGTTTTTGTAGTTAGGTGATGTCAGTATTGCGCCGTGTCTCTGTTATGAGTTTTGTTAAAATTATGCTGCACATATGAGGAAGGTGAAATGAAGATGTCTGGAGAGATGCATGAATTCTCTGCTTGTTTTTCCCTGTGGATTGAGATGTTGGTAGATGCGTTCAGTGTTTAGAAGGCAGCATTCACAAAGTCTTACACAATCCCTGGTGCTTGAGTGTGCATTTATTACATATTTTTGTTTTGTACTTTGGATTCAGCAACAGATTAGAGTGTGTTCAGCTTATTTAACACATTTTACCAGAAATACTCAGAATCGGTGCAAAAAATGTGATAAAAGTCTGCAGATTACTTACATACGTGTGTGTTTGTGTGTGTGTGTGTACATAGCAAGCGTTCATAATGGTAGCATTTGTTAATTACATTTGTCTAAATATAGTTTTTATTTATAGATTTAGGGTGAATTTGTTTAGGGTGACATTATTTATTATTTATTAATTTAAATAAATTAAATTGAGATTGAATATCTATATATCTATATATATTTGCATTACACTAATGAGTTTTGTTTTAGACAAATGTGATTAAGAGTCATGATGTCAAAAATATCACAGTGCAAGAAATCTTAAATAATCTTAAAAAAGATTTCAGCTCCTAACACATTTACAATGTTCTTGAAGAATTATAAAAATAACAACAACAACATTATATTACATTACATTGCATACATAGTAGCATTTGAAAAACAAAAAAAAAAAAACTTATTTTTTTTTTTTTTTTGCATTACAGTAATGAAGTGGTCAGTAATGTCATAATGCAAGAAATCTTAAATATTCTTAAACATGAAATAGCATGCTTATAGCCCATTGTGACAGTTTAAATTGATTTTTACCTGAAGATTTAGCCCAAAAAAGGCCAAAAAGCATGCAAAAATAATATATATATATATATGTTATAATATATATATATATATATATATATATATATATATATATATATATATATATATATATATATATATTATATATATATTAAATATATATATGTATATGTGTGTGTGTGTGTGTGTATATATATATATATATATCATATTCATTATGACATAAAATAACAAAATCATCATAACAACCTCCACACAAAAAATATAAAAGATCATTATAAAATTTACAAATCAAAATAACAATAACAAACAGACACATTATGACATTTTCATGATCATTATGACATTATATATCAAAATCATCATCACCACCATTTAGCTTCTCCAAAGTCTTCCTCACTAAGACAGCAGACATAATAAATCTGTTGTATTTCTGCATGGTGGATTAGTTAGTCAACGTGTCTTTTCACCAGGCACTAATTAGATGCTGTTAATGAGATTGTAGATAGTTTAATATCTAACCAAACACTGACTGCACACTGAAAAGGCCCTGTAGAAATAGTAAATGTATGTCTCCCACGCTGGAGGAGCTCTGTTTTCCCATCATCCAGGCGCTGAAGTTGAGATGTGACTCTGTCCCGCTGTAGCTGAATCAATCCTCCGGTCTGTCTTCCCCCAGCGGCCGCTGGCTTCCCTTCAGAGAGAGTTCAGAGCGCGAGAGATGAAGAATCCAGACGCACAGACAGATCGCAGCAGACAGAACGGCTCGTGTCTGTCAAGATGGGCCACACTAGCAGATTTGTCTCCTTCAGTATTAATATACTGATCGAGCTTGAAGAGCGAGCGTCCCGGTGGATCTCGTGGATCTGTGGGTACAGTATGGGACGGGCATTAGTCACAAACCCACCGGTGCAGAGCTCTGACAGGCTTTGGGACTCAAAGAGCTGCAAGATATAGATGAAAGAGTAACTGTATGTACAGCATGTGATGAATATATGAGCTTCCCAGGTCATGCAGCAATTCAGCAGAGATGTTTATGTCACTGTCTGTTCACAAGGTTTCAACTTTTTATCGCTCTTTCATTGCTGCAAGTGCTTCTTTATAGTTTAAAGTAACTTTGTCTCTGAAGTTTCTACTAAAATGACTTAGGAGGGAAACATATTTATATATCTTTAAATATATATATGTAATTGAAAATGGTACTTATTATTGCACTAATTATAGTATTTTTAATACTTTGAATCTGTTTCTTAAAAATACTTTTTTTGAGGTTTTTGTCTAGTTTTAATATATCTATATATTAGTTTTAATTTCAGTTATTTTTTTTAGTTTTAGGACTGGTGGATGATACAGTGGGTGACGATATAAAGATTTGTTGGCTGTTTTGGTTTGGGCCAATATGCAATCACACAAACAACCTAGCAACCACTAAGCAACACCCTAGAAACCACTTAACAGCCACAAAGCAATGCTTTGGTGTAATTTTCTCCGAGACAAGGAAAGCCTATTTCCTCGTGTGTTCTGTTGTGATGAAGACATTTGGAGTGGTGTTTGTTGTTTGTCTGTCTGCGCTGCAGTGTTGGCCTGTGTTTGACCAGCTTACACGCAGCAGATGGAGAGATTCACTACGCCAGGAGAGGGAGACCCTTCAGGTCAGATTGCGCTGACCACTGTGTTCTGCCAGCAGACAGGTTTCATGTGGAGCCAGACATTCTGCTGTCTGCCCACTCCAGCAATAAAAGCCCAGACAAAGGTCCAAACCTCCACAGAAAGATTGCCTTTCAATGCTGTAATGATGCTTGTGACCAAACTGACCATTTTTGTGACCATAGTGTTAACATTTAAATGAGTAAATCTTAGAGGAATGCACATTTTAACCCCAAATCAGAAGAGAAAATATATTTTGTGTAAAGAACATATATTTTGTGTAAATTTGTGTTTACATTTTTCATATGCAAAGTACAAATATAAATATACATAAAGGTAGAATGTGTTAATTTAATTTGATTATAATTAATAGAATTTATAAAAATGCATTTTTAATTTTAAATATATTTGTATAAGATTTATATTTTAACAAAAAAATAAATGATATATATATATTACATAATGCATAGGTAAATATTATTACATTTTAGATACTTATAATGCATTTTATATATGCCTGTATTAATTTTTAATGCATATTAATTATTACTGTATTACAGCAATGAGACTGAGGAGTTTCTGTTTTATTTTTGCATTATAGTAATGCAAAATGTTCTTAATTTTCGTGATGTCAGTGTCACAATGCAAAAAAAAAAAAAAAAGAGACAATCTTGAAAATGAAATGGCATTTGCATTTTATACAAATCTAAATTTCTTATTGCTTTTGAGGTGAAATATGAGTCAAGCATTTGTTTAGTGTGTGTGTGTTCAGCAGAGAGAAATTTAAGTTGTCAGCGTTGTGGCCAGGCAGTCTGGGACAATCAGAAGTCAATGACACCGTGTTATCAACGTCTCGGTGTTATTGATTGGCTCTTCCCTGCAGGTTCCTGCTGCAGTCGACACTATCAAAGTGCCTTTGTCAATCTGAGGCTCATCTGTGAATCAGGCTGCTGCTGAACGCTGATAATCCTGCTGGTCCTTATACTGCGTTAACATACGGCCCTGCTCTCTCATATTTCACATTCGGCCTGGACTAGTAACAGCTTTCAGTGTGTTTGTCAGTTCAGTGTTTAACAAAACTTAAGGAATGTGAAAAAAATTCCTCCTCATCCATAGCACTAGACGTTGAGGGGAATATAAGCACAAAGGTCTGCACACTTTGAAAATCCTCTGGAAAATCATATCATCTGAGTATATTTGAGTATTTTTCAGTTTATTATGATTTGGACATACTAAATGTATTTTCACACACTATTCTGAACAGATTAAGTGAGTTGTAATGTAGATTTGGAGCTCTGTGAGGATGAGGTGGGTGGAGATGTGCCTATAATGACATATTGGGAGGACAGAAATGTACATCAAAGTCTGACTGAAATCAAGCGATTGTGATTGCATTGTCAATATGATTGTGTGTGTGTGTTTCTTAAAGACCTATTCAAATGACTCATGTCAGCATTGACCTATGAATGAAAGAAGTGAAGCATCAGGCTAATTAGTACATAAACAGATACATAAATACAACATAATAGAATGAATATCTTTTTTAAAATACAAAAAAATTATGAAATATATAGTACCAAACATAAATACTTGTAGAAAATTTAGCTAATTATGAATTGATAATATAATAATATAATGAAAATATAATATAAATATGAGTGATTAACTAATAATTTATTTTAGTAAATATACAATATGTAATTTATTAAAATTATGTGTGTATGTGTGTATATATGTGTGTGTATAAATTAATTAAAATAATTTTTGACAAAGCTGTAATAATGCATTTATTATATTATGAATTATAATTATTATTCATATATTATTATTACTTATATATTAAATGAATCAAGTTTTTGTAATTAATTGTTGTAATTGAATTACTTTTTCCTTGAAAAAGTAAAGTAAGGGATTTTAATTATTCTGTAATTTAGTTACGGTTACTTCTACTGTAATTGCAGTAAAAACTATTGAACAATTCTATGTAAAACAACAGTGGATTTAACATAAAAATTGAATATCTAATGTTAAAATGCATGTTCTAATGTAACCTTCTTCCTTTAAGTTTGTATGTGTGTGTCTGTTTAATTCTCACATGTTTTCTTGTTCAGTGAGTAGTGTGTATTTTGTAAAGCCTGTCAGTCTGGTTACTGCTGTCTGCAGTGGTTTTCATGTGGAGGTCAAAGCGGCTCTTGATGCCCGTGTTGATGGTGTGCTGGAGCTCCGGCGTGACTCATGAAAGACCTTAAGTTTTGTAGTTGAGCGAATGTACCAACACCTACTCTCAATGCACTGTAAGTTAATGCATTAACATTTTGTTATGACTAGCTCTGGCAATCCGGGCATCATTAGCGATACCCATGCCTGAAGGCAAGGTTACACTAAATAGCTTTCCTCCCACTTTATCAGTAGTGTTCACGACACCATATTAGTAAATATGCAAAGCCTCCTTCACAGAGGAGCCACGAGAACATCTGAAGGTCATCGCTAGTCTACTGACACACTGCTCTGTTTCACTGAGGCGCCCAGACACACGAATACAGCTGGATGAGCACAGCTGGATAATTATATATTGCAAGAACGGTGCATATTTCGTATTTATAAGCACTTATTGGAATTTGTATTGGAAATTCAGTCAAAAACACTTAATTTAATCTAAATTTCTTTCTTATGCAAACCTGATGGAGGCAAACGATGATATGATTATTTATGACTAAATTTGAAAACAAAAGACTAGAACAATAATGCATGTAAAAATGATTGAGTGGCATTCAGAGTTATTGTAAAGTAGCCAATATATGTAGACCTGTGATTAAATATCAAACTTTCTGGTAATGCTTTTCAATAAGATTCAGTTTGTTAACAGGAGTAAATATTTAATGTAGGGTTTATGCTACAAAAATTGTTTATGTTGGGTTTTATGCTAATTTATAATACACTATTGTTACTACTATAATACACTATTGTTACTTCAAGTTTGTTTATAATTAGAAATAGTAGAAACATTTATGTAGAAATTAACATTAATTTAAAGTATAAAAATTAGGATTTATTAATGATTTATTACATAATATGTTTAATATAGATTTATTACATATTATATCAATGTATTTAAATTTTTATATGACATTTCATATTTATTTCATAAAAAAAAGCCAAATAATAAAACATAATTTGTAGTTTAATAAAGGCATAGTAAAAAATAAATTAATTAATACAGTCAGTATCATTAATTACTAATGAGCAATGCTTTTACTGCATTTATTAATCTCTTCTCGCCCAATTTGCAGTGTTACAGAATTGCAGAATTACATGCACAGATGCACATGAACTAAACCTCTCCCATTATAATCAATGAAGCTGACAGCCATCTGAGGCACAGTTAGCAGAGTACGTTTTCTGTTTGGTGTCAGTTTTTTTGTGATATAAACCACAAAGCAGAATCTCTCCCACTTGACACATTTCTACCTCTGCATGGTTTGACATAAGGCGCAGCCCTGTGCTGAGGTGATTTGTTGGTGCACGAAGGCTCGTTTTCAGCATGTTGGCGAAGAGTCTCACCTTTTCTTGTAGCTAAGAGACAGTGAGTTTCAGTAACTTCTCATTATAGACTGCTCATTACTAGCAACTGAGGCTGCCAAACATCTAGAAAGTCTAATGAGAGATCTTTTTTTCCTTGCAATTTGCATCTAGACTTCACTTTCATTCTGTTAATTTGTCTTGACTTTACTCTTCTGTGATCTTTTGATTAAGTATGGAAATTTCCTGTGTGTGCACTTCACAAAACAATCACGGCGATGGTGCTTGTTTTGTAAGAATTTACAACACATGTTATTAATGCACAAGCACACAGATGCATTAGTCTGTAGCCTTTACGACAAACATTAATATTTCACAGAACAGGTGTCAATATTATGCCCCGTCTTCGGTTTCCAACACACCGGCGTTCTTTGGCCGCGGTTCGAGCCCCATGGAAGCACTGGGAACAGATGCCCGTCATCAGTCTCGCTCTTCCCCAGCAGCTGGCTCTGGGATCCTGCATCCACTCACCAACTGTGCGTGGCCCTGCTGCTCTTGCGCACACATAATCTCGGCTGACAGTGATAAACACGCACGCTTGACTGATAAACATGGGGAAAGAACAGTGTGGGATACCTCTCTGAAGGTCAGTCAGTCAGGCGTGAGTTCTGGTTGTTCTTAATTGCCTGTAGTAGTTCTTTGCTGAGGGATAGATTTCTCCAGATCTTTTATTTCATCTGTTCGTGTCTTGGATGGGAGGTGTTTTGACGTCTTTTCAAAGCGAGCGGTGTGCCCCAGGGCTCAGTGTCGGGCCCGTTGCAGCTTTATTGCATGACGTTTTTAGCTCCAGTCATGCTCTCCTTTTAATTACAAAGGAGAATGATTCCTTTGAATCATTAAGAAGTCTCTTCGGCTCACCAAGGCTGCATTTATTTGATCAAGAATACAGTAAAAATAGAAAACCTTGAAATATTAACATTTAAAATAGTTTGAATATATTTTAAAATGTAATTTATGTGAATTTTCAGCACCATTAGTCCAGTATTCAGTGTCACATGATTCTTTAGAAATCATTCTAATATGTATTTTGATTAAATAAATGCAGCCTTGGTGAGACATCTTTCAAAAACATGACAAAAATCTTGATGATTCCAATCCTTTGACCGTTATTTTGTTTTAGATTAGCATCAATATCTTGTTTGATGACACCACATTAGTCGATTTGAGTGCCTATTAAAGCGACGCATACGGACAGTCTACCGGGAGCGTGCACCTCTTTGATAAATTCAAGAGTGGCACATTATTTGTTTATCTTCGTCTCATTACTCACCGTATGCAAATGAAGAGCGTGGCAGATACATAAAAATATATTTAATGGTCGTGTAGAGTCTCTCTATGACAGTGTAGTTAATCTTAATGACCTAATGACTGCATTACCATTTTGTTTCTGCCAGGCTGAGCTTGATTTGTGTTTGCTCTCGATTGCTGGATGGATATGAGCTCGTCTCAGTGAAACATCAGAATCCCTGAAGAACCCAGGTGGGTTCATGTGGTACTAAATATCATGCCTCTTAGCCCATAAATCTTCATGTATTGGACAGAGGTGGGAAAATGAATTTACATGCTGATCTGCATCTCTTTTACTCCAAACCCATAAAAATAAAAATCTTTTTATTTTCAAGTACTAAGATAACAAAAATATGCAAGAGTAAGGCATCTAAATGATTCTGGTTCAACTTAATTACTTCTAAAGAAAAAAGGTAGCATATTACTTAGTTTTTAATTAAAGCTTTACTTATTACAGAAAAAACCTATTCTGAATGTGTCTTTAACTAAGCAGCATGTGCATAACCAGTCAGTAATTGCACTAATTTAAGTTTCATGATGTATTGTTTTGTATATTAAAATATTGTATCCTTTTTCAGTTTAATATGCCAAGAAAACTATAATTAAACCGTTCATGGAGTTAAAAAGAATCGGTCATAAGAATCGTTTGTTCATGAGTTAGAATGTTGTCATGCTCTGTATGTTTGCTGTTGTGTACAACCAATAAAGCAAATGCATAGAACAAAAAATTTCATTTTACTGAAACATACAACCCATACAACCAGTCTAGTCCAACTCCTGAATGAATTACTCCTATTAACAGGTTATTTTTGTGAATCAAACTATACAGTGCTTTTCTGAATAAATGAGTTGAGTCTTTTTAGTGAATCGGACACATGAGGTATAAACAGTTAGTTTGACTCTCGAGGTATACATAGCAACCAGTGTAGAATAATTCCAGTTTGACTCTTTTTAGTGAATCAACACAAAGCACAACCTGTGTACCCAAAACAACAAACCACACCAACTAACTCATTCTAGTGAATCAAACACAAACAGCTTAAAATAAAATGAACAACTCTCACAAACTGGTTCTTTGTAGTGAATCAAACACATACAGCTTAAAAGTAATTGCAAGGCTTAAATTATTCTACTGTAATTGCTGACTGATTTTTTGTATGACAACAACACTGTATTTAAAGAAGCACATCATGTGTTTTGTCAGTAGTATTTTATAAAAATAAATGAATAAACATGTTTATTTTTCTTATGTAAATTAAACTTACTCTAAAAATAAAAAAAAATAAAAAACACTAACTAAACAAAAACAAATCCTCACCTTTAATATTTATATTTATCTCAAATATCAATAACACCCCCACACCCATCATTTAGCAATGAAATTGCATTTCTTATATCCACATATTTGTTCCTTACAAGTGCTAATGGAATCATTAACGGAACCAGAATTGTTAATAAGAATCTGAGAACTGTTAAATTCCTTCTGATTGCCAAACATCCCAGCCTTTCTTAAAAACTGGAGCCGATTCTGTTTGAGAAACAGTTATTGATTCCAAAGCCTAATCAGAAAGCATAAAAATTAGAATGGGGAGTGTCTTTCATGAAACGTCTTGCCTTATGCACACACATTTGTGCAAATTCACATTTTCTGCCCTCCAAAACATTTGATAAATCTTAAGACGGAGCCTCAGCACCAGGGTTTGTTTGCCCACGTCTCCAGCTCCTCGCGGCAAATGAGATCATTTGTCTTGTTGAGATCGCTCCGCATACACCCTTGTGGAAAATTAATTAACGCACTTTGTCTCCTTTTCTTTTCTGTGTTTGGTGTCGCTCCCCTCCCTCCCACTTAGACGTGGACTCCATTGATTCATTTCTGGGCTCTTGTCTCGGCTGACAGCTCATGTCAGTGGCTCACAAAATCAGTGTATTCCAGAGTGTTTTCGGTGGTGTCGAGGGCACGTTAAAACAGCCGCGGTGTCACGCTTCCATAGGCACTGCAGCACCACTGCGCACCCACCCCTCCTTTAACAGACTCGGGTCTGCGATGGGAAATAAATGTGGCTCTCTGATGTGAACATGCATTAGACGTGCCATGATAGACTGTGTCAGTAAAGTCTCTTTATGACCGTACGGTGTGCTGGAGGGTGATGTCGGCTCGACTGTACCATTATGTTTCTCGCAGTAGTTTCTATGACTTTGGGGCGCTGGTTTGCTTTCCGGGGAGTGCTGAGGTCTAGGTTTAATTGTGTGTGGTTGCATATTATAACCGCAGGCTCAGATCAGTCATGATTAAAGTCAACACAAGATCACGACTGACGCCATTAACTTTCTTAATCAGAGCTGGATGTGGGATTTTGCTGTACTCTTCATATACTGTATAGGATTTCCGACCATAACACAAGGAAATGCAATGCAATGACATGCATGCTTGTTTTTTTAAAGTAAGCAATAAATGATGCAATGCTAGCATTAGATTGCAGTTGTGTTTTACTGTATTTTACTTGCCTGCCTCTATATTATAACAAAACCTGTTTAGCAAACATATGCAATCTATAATTTTTTTCTTTGCACTTAATTACTGGTGGTTTCAGTTGTTTAATTTTGTATTATGATGACCCAATTCGATTTTTGAGTCATCAGAAATACTGTTTGAGTAGTGATTAAAAAAAAAATGAAAAAAAATTCAAACATTTACTAACCTAATTTCCAAAAAAAATAAATAAAAAAATAAATGTAAAAAAAAAACCAAAAAAAAATACAATATATATATATATATATATATATATATATATAATATATATATATATATAGTATATATATATAATATTTATTTTTATTATTTGTAATGTGTTTGAAATACTAATAAAAAAATAACAACACAAAATTATTCCCACAATTTTAAATTTATTATAAATAATAATATTGAAATACTAATACTTTATTTATTTATATATTTATTTATTTACATAGTGTGATTTTTGGTGAAATATTGAACCCAATCAGGGTCAGTTTGACCCACATTATAAAAATAAAACCCATAAAACCAATACATTAAAAAAAATATAAAAAAACCCTAAACACCCTGTTTCTTCTAACAGTACATCACAATATAGTAACAAAATGGGTTTGCAAACATTATTTCATGTCGACTTCAACGCATATTGGTTTTTGCTTGAAACTGCTTCTGCGATCACTTTTAGAATATCAGGAGATATATTAATGAAGGTAACAGTAGGCTGAGACTGTGAAGGTGACTCAAAAAACTAATTCCTGTAGTACTGTCTCTGACTTTGGGAGTGTTGTAGATAAATATAGAA
Organism: Cyprinus carpio; assembly: GCF_018340385.1. Lineage (NCBI taxonomy): Eukaryota > Metazoa > Chordata > Actinopteri > Cypriniformes > Cyprinidae > Cyprinus > Cyprinus carpio. The sequence continues at coordinate 21,842,559 of NC_056606.1, read as the reverse complement.
GCCTGTGACCCTGACCGGTGCATTCAGACGTAACAGACGAGCCTGTTTAATCACTCCACCTGTGCAGGTCTGTCTGTCTGGAGATTCATCCCATAAATAGAGCCCAGGACTTTCTCTAGGTGTGACAGGAAGTGTTGGCTAGAAGCGAGTGACTGCTAATGGCTAAGTGACTGTCAGAACGGTGACCATCATGCCTCTGTGATTTTGGGGGGTCCATCTGGTTATGGAGCGCCCCCTCAGGTGAGCAACAAATGGGACCCCAGATGGTGATTCCCTCTCCCTGTGTGCAGTTCTTCCTGTTCCAGTGTAGCACAAATGACCTCTTCCTCTTTCTGTCTAGCACACATTCTGGGATTAAATCCTTGGAAATGGGTTTGGCTTACATATAGTGTCTGTTTGGAAGATGATTTATTTTACTATATACAGTACCCTTAAAAATGTTGAGGTCAGACTCTTCTGCATTTAATTGATAAAAAATGCAGTAAATAGTAATATTGTGAAATATTATTACAATGTAAATAATTTGAATATATTTGAAAATGTAATTTATTCTTGTGATGCGCAGCTGAATTTTCAACATCATTACTGCAGTTTTCAGTGTCACATGATCCTTCAGAAATCATTTTAATATGCTGATTTGCTGCTCAAGAATTTTTTTTTGTTGAAATGTTGAAAACAGTTGCGGTGCTTAATAATTTTCTGGAAACTGTGGATTCTTTGAATAGAAAGTTTAAAAGAACAGCCCTTGTTTGAATTGGAAATCTTTTGTAACATTATGAATGTTTTTAAGGTCATGTTTGAGTATTTGTAATGCACCCTTGCTGAATAAAAGTAATAATTTTGTTACATATATAGCAAAATTGGTATATAATGTTAATCAAGCACATTGATTCACAAAGAAATCAACATCATATAGCACTATTACAAACCCACACAAAATAAATGAATATTTGATAAAATGAATATTTAAATACATATTTATATGCATTTTATATAATATATAACAATCAATATAATATAATTTAAAAAAATATATTTTTTGGCACAGGGCAAGGTCTTATTTAGTCACATTTGGTTGCATACTATCATACTGCTCATACTGTTTTTGTGATATGCTTTATGTAGGTTATGTGCAAATTTTCTGAATGCACAAAATACCCAACTGACATACTATATTTGACAAAATGTGCAGTATACAACCAGTACACACTGTACTGGATATGGTATCCCAGAATGCAGTGCACTCGACTGATGTTCCATTTCTAGTGTGATCGATAGCTACTTTGTGATTTGTGATTTGAATTTAAACTGCTAAAAGGCATTTAATGGAATATTGGATCAAAAATGCTAATTAAAAATAATTACTTATTGGGACAATAACTGGATGCCGCTTGCTGAATTAAACATGAATCTCCTTTATTATTAGATTTATCGCCCCAAAGTTACACTTTTAAACAAAATTAGATTTGAAAATGTGAATTAACCAAGGTGATAATTAGACGGCGCTCTCTTAACTAAACGTGCAATCTAATTGAGGTCATGTGATAACTGTGCACCATACTTCTGTTTGCACCGATTAGCACTACATACTATTTGTATAGTGTGTGTGTAAACTGCTCAGTATGCAGCAGTATTCCATTCAGAACATATGCATTGATAATGTGTGCATGCAAGCAAGCATATTTTTGTTTGCAAGCACATCATGTTTTATATGTTGTCAAGCAGTATCCTGTCCATATTGTGCACATAAACTTGTGCCTCTCACATGCGGGTGTTTGATATTTGCGTGTGGAGTGTCTGGTTGTTTGAGATTGCAGGCTAACAGGCTGTCACGCGAGTGGTGTGATTTGTCGCTGCAGTCGGCTGGAGTTAGCCATAACGTGGCACTTCATCACGCGTCTCTACAGGGCGGCTGTCACATAGGTGGCGATAAGTCAGCAAATATGGCCTCGCTGGGGTTGGAAATAGCTCCTTGTGCTGCCTCAAAGCATGCATATAAATGCTCGAGAAATGAACTGAAGATGCTTCACGGTTACAATAAATGGCTTATCAGTGCTTCTCATTGTCTTCTCAAGGCGTCAGCAGTAAATGATATGCTGGCAGCCTCACAGGCTTCAGCTTCAGAGGTGGTGATGTGAAGATGACTTCATAAAGGTCTTTACAACATCCGTAACGTTTCTGGATTCTTAGCTACCGTGTCTTATTAAAGCGCTGCTCGTGAAGGAAATCCGTCCATTCGTCATTCTCTTATTCTAAGATTCTATGTAACATTCTGTCATTCTTTCTGTTGTTCCAACATTCCGTCTAACGTTCTGTATCATTCTAACAATCTATCTGATGTTCTTTCTAACCTTCTATGTATCATTCTAATCTCTTTTATGTGATGTTATAACATTCTTACATACTATGGTTCTATCATTGTATCGTTGTATCTAATGTTCAATCTAAGGTTCTAACATTCTTTCTATCATTCTCTCCAACGTTCCATCTATCATTCCAATGTTCAAACATTGTAAATTATAGCATTCTTACATTCTGTAGTTTTAATGCTTATCATTTTATCAGAATAATTACTAGATTTGTTGTTGCACGTTTCTTAGTATTTTTATGCAGTTGCTAAGGTGTTTTAAGGTGTATTTTTATACAGTTGCTAGGGAGTTCTGTGTGATTAGTGCAGTTTTTGCTTGTGTAGATATGGCTCAAGTTCTTCTTCTGTGCAAGTTTTTTCACTTGTTTTATCATCCAGCAGGTAAAACAACAGCACACTCTCTTCAAAAAAATGCATGGTTTGAGGAATCGTTCACGTCTGGAGCTTTAATACTTGTGTTTTGTGTTTGTTCGAATCACTCTGAGTTATATTAATAGTGATGCTTGACTTTGCAAACACTAATAATAGCTTCTTCATTTTAAATGTATTGTGTTTTGATATTGCTCATCAGTGGGAAATCCTCACAGCGTTGTAGCTACGATTCCATTTCATCCGTTTCCAATCTCAGATGGCAATAAAGAGCTCAGCCATGCTGATAGTGAGAACTCCACCAGCGTAATCTACTGCATTCATCACATTAATATAGACGTGCACATGATCACACATTCACACACACTCCACTGCGTGATTTAAACAGTCAGATGCTGTGGCACGGCTCTTTATTCAGTAACACACACAGAGTAAAACATATCTGTGCTCCTCGACGCTCATAAAAGACTGGTTAATAATTGAATATTGTAAAAGGGGGAAGGGAGCGGGGCAGCTCTGCTCTCAATGAAGGCCTGTGCTCTGTAGGCTCTCTTCCAAAACTAAACTCGCTTCTCATTGTCTCTTGTATAGGCTGCTGGCTTCGAAGACAGCTTTCTAACTAGAATGTAGTTTAGAAGTGACTGATTGTAAGCAGACTTCGTAAGGCATCAACTCAAATTCCATTTTTCACTCAAAGCACAATTGATTTCAGTAGTGAACCAGCAATAATACTCTAATAAGTGTATGTATGATACAAACAACTGGCCGTGACAGTCTTTTTTATTCATTATTTTACAATTTATTTTATTATTTTCAGTGTTTTTATTTGTAATTTATAGAATTATTATTTTTCATTTATTTAATTGGTATAATTTGAATGTATATAGTTTATATAATTTTTATTTTTTATAATTGTTTATGGTTTATTTATAAGACTTCACTATGGAAAAGTCTTTCTTTCTTTCTTTTTCTTTCTTTCTTTAGTTGTTCCTTCGTTCTTTTTACTTTATATAATGTTTATAATTTTAATTTCTTTCTCTCTCTCTCTCCCCCCCCACTCCCTCCCTCCTTTCTTTCTTTCTTCTCTCTCTCTCCTCCCCTCCTCATTTATTTTATTTTTCTTTATATAATTATTAAATTTCTTTCTTTCTTTCTTTCTTTCTTTCTTTCTTTCTTTCTTTCTTAATTATTTTACATTCAAATAATTTTTTTCATTTATTTTATTTTTCTTTATATAATTATTAAATGTTATTTTTAATGTATATAATATTTATAGTTTTAATTTATTTAATTTATGCAAATTTTTATTTATATAATTGTTAATTATTTATATAATTTTTAGACTTTTTTTAGACTATGGAAATAATAATCTACACATTTCAGATCTTTTTGGTTTAGAAAGACACGTGGGTGAGTGAATAAAGACCTGAATTTTCATATTTAGATGAACTATTCCTTTAAAGCACTGCCTGCGGCGACAGCTCACTAGGTTTTGCTCTTAATGCGACCCGTTAATGAGATCATTGATTCAAACGATGGTCGTTCCTCTTCTAACATCCACAGAATGAGCAACCTAGATGGAGGAGTGTTAATTCACAGATACATAGAGCCCCTTTGGCTTTATAGACTCGGGCTGGTGTGTGTGAGGAGAGGAGAGAGCGAGGAGCAGCATCTCGAGGGCCTGCCTATTAAATTTCCAATCAGACGTGGCAGTGGGATGGCAACCATAAAACACAGATTCCCGCTGAAACAAGCCAACCAGAAGAAAGGCCGTTCTGTGGAAATGGAGTTATTCTTGGCGCCAGTCTGAAGTGAGAAGTGTGTGTAGGGGGTGGGCGAGAAACACGGGGAATGTGAAGTGTTAAAATCGGAACTGATTGCATTAAGAACATTAACTGCATCTCCAACATCATCCGTTGGTTTGAGAGGCGGCAGGCGGTGATCACGTCCCGTTCCCATCATCCACATGTCTCCCTCTGCACAGATTAGGACTTAATCGCACTAATTGAGTCACCAGATGGATTTTTAAAAGGCTGAAAAATCAAAATGGCTCTGTAGTCATTAGTATTTCGGTGCGTATAAAGACACGTGTGATAATGCACAGTATTTACAGTGACAACATGCCGAACAAAGCTTGTGTTTAATTGTGCAGTTTGATGATTGCTTCTGAAGTATATTTGAAATCATTAAAGATAACGTCAAACGCAATTGGCAATGCAATTAACTCGCGCTTTGTGGTGTATTTTCATGTGACGCTGAATATTCAGATGGAAATAATGTAGAGCAGGACTTAAATTTATTAGTCAGGATTTGACTGGATTGAGAAATGTAGCTTGTGATATTTTTAGTTTACTAAGTAAAGCATCACTTTTACTCAAGTTCATACACAGGGTTAGTTAAACAAACCTCTAATACTACACAATTTATTTTTCAAATAAACTGTGCATTTATTAAAAAAGAGGGGCGATTTAGATTTAAAGTTGTGTTTTTAAATGAAAATCATTCTGTTCAATCCATGAAATGATATATATATATATATATACACACACACACACACACACACACACATTTTATAATTATATATATTATATAAATTTTATATAAACTATATATATGTATAATTTTATATTTAAATATAAAAAATGTAAAATACAATAATAATCAAACTATATCTATATTTTATTATTTTATTACATTTATTGTTATTTTTTCATGTCATATAAGTCCACTTAAAAAAAATCAACAATTTAAACAAACCTCTAATGCTGAGCTTTTTTTTTCTTCAGAAAGTAAATGAAATGAAAGGCAGTTTTGTTTTCATGTTAATTTTATTTTTATCTCCCAGTGGTAGTTTTTTTTTTACCTCTGACCCCTGATTCATCCTCTGTGATTGGCCCTTTTGCACTTTCACCTCTGTCCGTTTCTACCCTCAATTCAGCATCTATTTTCAGTGTATTGATTCGTGGCTGCGGTATGAGCTCAGCCTGGCGGGTGTTTCGGTTTAAAGTTTTTCTTGGCTGTCAATAAGCTGCTTCTAAAAAAAAACACAGAGGGAGAAATATTTTCCTCGTGTGACACTTCGGTGTGCTGATGTTGGGTCTGTATCGATTCAGGTTAATTACTTTTAATAGAACACACTGTCAGAGCTGTTTGTAAAGCTTCGGCCGTCGCAGTATCTGTAGCTTGGTTTTTTGTTTATATGCAATTGATTATCTTGTGGAAAGCAGTAATGATTTTACCGGTCTTGAGAAGATACAGCAATTACTTAAATGAAAATTAATAACTTTTCTTTATATCTTTTTCCGCAGATAATTTTTTCAATTACTTTTAATGAGGATTCAAAAGTTCTTTTTTCTTCAGAGGATTAACCACATTAAACAGAAAATAAAAAGTATTATTTAATAAAAATATAGGTAACACTTTATTTTAAGGCATCCTTGTTACACGTTACATGTTCTTACTATTATAATAACAATTAATTATGCATAATTACATTCAAGTAACCCTAAGCCAAACACTAATCCTAACCCTATTGCTCAGTACTTAAATGTATAACTACACTGTAACAAGGAACTCTTAAAATAAAGTGTAAACAAAAGATATTTTATATAATACATAGCTATATATAACTACCATCTATGTTTATGACACAAAATACTTAATACTTAAGAAGATTTAAGAATTATTTTGACGTATACATTTTCACAACTTTTTTGTATATTTTAAAATATGCATAAAATATTATATTTTATGCATTAATGGAACTCTTTTCTAAACGTTTTGTCTGTCTGTCTGTCTGTCTGTCTGTCTGTCTATCTATCTATCTATCTATCTATCTCTCTGTCTTTCTGTCTGTAATGTAATGTAATGTAATGTAATCTATGCAAATATATACACACATACATAACTGTATCTATATTTATACATACATACATACAGTATATACACACACAACTTAAAAATATCACATAGAAAAATATATGTGTCCTAAAGTGCACATGATCACACTGGGGCTCAAGACCCACTTCAGCTACACACACACACACACACACACACACACACACACACACACACACACACCTGCCACGGGGCTCTCACTCTATCACTGCCTCGCTGTTAAACAACCTTGTTGCCAATATGCAGTCAATCACGATGCATGAGATCTGTGCGCGTGTGAAATCGAGAGTAATGACGCAGGTCAGCCGCGGCCCGTCTGCAGTAAATGGAGGCTCAACCAGGGTGACCCTTAACACAGCCAGATAAATGAGGCCCGGAGCCCCAGCGTACGGCTCCCAAATACTGCTGCACAGATTCTTAGCATGTGCACTGCATTAAAAGTGTCACATTCACCTCAGGAGCAGTTTTCTTTTCCCCTGAAATCCACTTCAAATATAGTGAGCAGAATATTAAGGCATCATGGGTGTGCTCACTGTGTAAAATCTGTTCTAAAAGGTTGCATACCTAAATTTGGCCAAATAGTGTTGCATGTTTCATTTTAATAAACGAAGCAGTCCCAGAATGCATTGTGATGAAGTGAAAGAAATTCTTTAAAATATAATGTAATGCAATGTAATGTAATATAGTATAATACAATATAATACTTTATTCAATATATAATATAATGTTAAATGTAATATAATACCAAAAATATTTGTAAAATTTGTACAACAATTTACTAAATACCTTTTTATTTGTATGAATTATGAATTTGATTAAATTCAAAATGGCATTTTTTTTTACGTCTAAAACATTTATGAATCTTGTAATATTAATACATTATTAAATCAGAAGTTGTATCTGTTAAATATTAAATGTATTTGTACTAACAATGAATAGTGGTACTTTTATTAATGTTAACAAAGATTAATAAATGCTGTAAAGAATGTATTGCTCTTCGTTAGTTAATGTTAGTTAATGCATTAACTACGGATAAATAATGGGACTTTAATGTTAAGTGTTGCAAATAAAATCAAATAAAATGTAAAATAAAATATGGTATAATATAATGACAAAAACTATTAGTATTATTAGTATTAAATTATTATAAGAATTGACTAAATACAAGTTTACTGTTTTACCCAATATTTATGTGAACTATGATTTATTTATTTATTTTAATTTTTTTATTAGAATTTCACCAGTTTTTATCAATATACTGATGCCAGACTGCAATCAGTTGCAGTTTAGTGTGCTTCACATGAGGAGTGTAAGTTGTTTGATGAATGGAGATCTTTCAATATCAGGTACTCATGAAAGTCATTTTTAGTTTGGATGCTGCCTTAGAAGGTAGCTGTCAATGTAGGCATTATACAACAAGGCAGCTCCCTAAGTTTTTGAATTGACCTTATAGTTAGTCAAGGTTCTTTGTAACAGAACAAAGTCATAGTAACTCTCTAATTCTGCTACTGTACCTTTAAGAGTACTAGTGTATTTGAGCTCTGTTTTGATTGGTGGACTTGTGTGTGGGCGGGTCTGAATATGTGTTGATTATGTAATGTTGGTGGTTGTGTGTTGATGAGCTGATGGTTGTGTGGTTTAGTTTCTGTGAATGCTCTGGATGGGCTGATGAGGGAGTTTGGGGTTGAGAAACTCTTGTGTTTCTCTGTAGGTTGCTCTCAGCACACTTTATCTCTGTTATTTACGCCTCTCAGGTTTATTCTACATGCAGGCTGGATTAAAGGCCTTATTAGGATTCGTGGTGTTTATCCTGCTCTGATCTCCTGACCTGCTGTCCCGTCTCAGCCTGTTCTTCATCACCTCAGCCTTAACAAAAATATGCTCTTAGGAAGATTCCCAAAAACGTATCGCTTTATGTGAATCAGTTCACACCATTGATATACTATTATAGTTTTTGTTAATGTTTTGAATTATATTTTATTGTTATATTTTCTATTTTTACTTTAGTTTTAGTTAAAGTTTTAGGAATTTAGCTGTTTTTATCTTTTTATTCGTTTTTTTTTTTTTAAATGTCTATAAAGTTTTTATTAATTATTTTAATTATCTATTTTAGTACTTAAGTTAAATTAAACAAAAATGAGAAATGTTGCCTTGGTAATTAGCTTCAACGAATCATTTATCAAAAATGTTCACAGAAGTCCCAAAATTATATTTTTGTTTTCTTTGTCGAATGTTTTATTAAAAATATATTTAACAATATTTAAGTGTTGTTACATTGCTGCAAATGATTCTTCCATGAGTTCATTTACTGGAAAACAGTGTAAAAAACAAGTTGATGGACTAGAGTTCTCGATTTTATTTTTAAACAATTTAAAGTTTGACATTTTAAGTAATTTCAGAGCAAATACATACATATTGGTATGAGAATTAGAATATATAATTATATAATACCAAAAAGTATTAATAAAATTATAATTTATTGTTTAACGTTTAAAATTTTGCATGAAACATTTGTTTTGTAATTGACTACAAATTCGAATTTTAAAAATTAAATTTTTTTATCATTTCAGAGCAAATCCATAAATGAAAATATAATGTAATAGAATAGAATAAAATAGAATAGAATACAATACAAAAAAACTATTAATAAAGAATAAAATAAGAATATTAGAATAAGAATCAACTAAACACAAATTTACTGTTAAACATTTAAAATTTTCCATGATTTAAAATTTTGTATGAAACATTTGTATTGTACTTGGCTACAAATTCTGAGTAACTGTGTAATTCCAAAGCAAATACATGACATTTAAAGTAATTTTAGAGCAAATCAATAAATAATGTAATGTAATAGAATAGAATACCAAAGAGTATTAATAAAGAATAAAATAAGGATATTAGAATAAGAATCAACTGAACAGACATTTACTGTTAAACATTTAAAATTTTGTATGAAACATTTGTACTGTACTTGGCTACAAATTCTAAGCAACTGAGTAATTTCAGAGCAAATGCATACATGGTGATATATAGAAATAAAATTAAAAGACTGAAAAATATCCAGCCGTGTTTTTTCAGCTGCATCAGCCAGCTCCAGTAGCCTCAGCATTTGCATGCGTAGATGTTTGCGCTCAGTTACTCGCCATAAATATGCGGTTAACAGTGTTCATGAAAAAACAATGAAGTGGCACCAGCCACGAGCGTAAACAAATAACCAAGACGCTGCATTATTGATAGGGCGCATGCCGCATGCAATTTGGGCTCAGGGCCTCTCTGGCAGGGTTGTGTTTCAGGAGCAGAGCCGCTCACACTGCATGAAACACGCTGCTGCTCGAGGAAACAGCTTGTGGGGATTTGAGCGTCTCTTTACGTGGGCGGACGGGGCAAAGTCGTGCCAGGATTCTCTGCCTGACAGATGTAATCTCCAGGTGTACCTGCTGCACAAACACCACTGCACAGCTCCTCACCTGTTGTCTGTCTGACGACCGTCATGACTACTGTAGATGAATCCAGAGACTTTTCATGAAAACAATACAGGGCTTCAAATGCTTCAAAATCAGGTCCAGCTCATGAAGTCAAAAAGTATCTATACTGTATATATGCATATATATGTATATAAATTGTTTAAAAATGACAGTAAAACATTTATAATGTTACAAAAGATTTTTGTCACATACATGCTGTTCTTTAGAGCTTTCTATTCAAAGAATCCTGAAACAATATGAAGCAGCAAAACTGTTTTCAACATTGATAATAATTATAAATGTTCCTTGAGCAGCAAATCAGCATATTAGAATGATTTCTGAAGATCATGTGACACTGAAGACTGGAGTAATGATGTTGAAAATTCAGCTGCGCATCACAGGAATACTTTTTTTTACAATATTACTATTTTGCTGTATTTTTGATCTACTAAATGCAGCCTGGGTAAAAATATGAATCTTACTGACCCCAAACATATATTAAATATATATTGCACACACACATTTTCAAACTTTTTGAAGTAAATGTTGACTTGATAAACTAATATTTTAGATTTAAAAATAACAATTGTTAAAGAATGAAAAAGTTTGATAATAACCTGAAAAACAGAGCTTGATAAATGCAGTCGACCAGTCATTTTATATATATATATATATATATAGATATATATATATATATATATATATATATATATTTAAAACTTCAGCCAAGGCAACATTTCTCATTTTCATTTAGTTTAAATTGAAGTACTAAAATAACTAAAACTAAACAAGCCTAAGCTTCACAAAAGCTAAATAGAGAGATAAAAAAAAACTAAATTATTAAAACTTTAACATTATAATGAAAACACAAAACATATACGTATATAAAATCTGAACTATACTAACTAAAATTTGAATTATAATACAAATCTATAGCATATCAGTGATACTAAAATAACAGTATGGGGTGAGAATATTGTCACTTCATGGGTGACATCAATTAGTTTTAAGTGATGATTTATTTATTTAAGGGGGAATCATGCCGTGACGGGACAGGACATTTGTTTTATTTTTATTTTTTTATAATTAATTCAAATTAAACTGAATATCAGTTACAGATTGTCAAAATGGTAATAATGTATTATGATTTGAATTGTTAAATCTTTATAATTATTAATACATGACATGTTAATTTCATGGCAAATACACATTTCATGCATATCGAATGGCGCTCACTCTAATGAACATTTGACTTGCATATTTATTATTTCAGAATAGTCATTATTTACGAACGCAGGCCTTTAGAGGGACTGTGTTCATACAGAGAGCTGATGATTGAGCACATGCTACCATTGCTATCCACGTTCCAGCGATCACATCACACTCGCTACATTTCATTAGCCATACGTTCGCTTACACAGCTGCCGCGCACATTTACAACTCCAGCTGTTCCCTTGACGCTGCGACTGATGGACGGAGGTTTTTTATAATGCATGTGTGAAATATTTTCGTCCCTCAAAGCTGTAGCATAAACCCGACTAATTGCATCTCCACTGGTTTAACAGAACCCGCCGTGGCTGGTTCGAATGGATTTGCATAGCGCACATAAAAAGTGGCGCTTGATTTGCATAGCGTCAGTGAGGAACCTGCCGGCTTGAGGAGGACGCTGAGAGACGGTGGTGTGTTTATCTGGAGGGTCGTCACGCCGGTTCCTTTGCTGTCTTTCCTCCAGGCGTCCATCTGCAGATGTGAACCGCTGAGAAACCATGTGACTGTTTGTTCACTCACACACGAGCGCATGCTGAGAGAAAGAAGCCATTATGTCTATTACTGCAGTGCACTCCAAGAGATCAGTGTGTCGGCCACTCATGAAATGACCGCATGTTGTGTGTTCTTACAGGACAAAAGACACAAAAGCCTCCAGGATGTGCACAGAATTGAGATTTGAGACACGCAGACTGTGTTTGGAATCAAAAAGAAGCTTATCGATTGCTATATACTGTGCAATATGCTGTGTACTTTGTTGCCAGATGCATATTTAAAGGTGTCGTGTGCCATTTTAGCACTAATACCACTTTAACATTGAAAAATTGCATGCATTTACCTTTAAAACAAGCAGTATATAAAATAGTTATCAATATGCAATAATAGCAGCAAATTAGAATGATTTCATATGGACTGGAGTAGTGATGCTAAAGATTTTTTTTTATATGTCTACTCATATGCAATAAAGCGCACTACTATGCATGCATTATGATTATTATGATTTACCATTCAGAAGATAAGGTTTTTTTGCATTTTTTTTAAAAGTCCATTTGTGTGTCTGTCTTGTGTCTATCAGTCCAATTAAAAAATAAAAACACATTTTTCATTTGGAAAAATGCTTTGTTTGGATTTGTCAGATGTAAAAAAGAAACAGATTTAAAAAAAAACTATTTTAAAAATGTTTATTTTATATTTACATTTTATATATATATATATATAAAAGTTTTTCACCTGAATTACAGTTTTCACCTATATATATAAACTTTTAACGATTATTTATGAGAAGATATAAAGCATCAATAAATCATGAATAAAAAACTATTCATAAAATCTTTAAATCAATTTTAAACAACTGTTTATTTCCTTCTTATGTTGTTGATGTCACTTTCATTGTTTTTGATGTCACTTTCATTGTTTAAAATAAATATAATATTTATATATATATAAATATATATATATAAATATATATATATATATATATTAATTATATATATTTGTTTATATGTAGTTCTTTTTATATATACTTAGCCAATAATGCATTAAGATGATGTAAACATTTCCAGGTACGTTTGTCAACCCAGTATAGGCTACATACAGCAGAAATAGTGTGCCAACATTTGATTACGTAAAGTACAACAAGCTCACTCAAACAAATAAATTTCCACCATTCCCAGTAAAACACAAAAAACAGCACAAATACCCAGCAAACACTAAGTGTGCCAACAAAGCTCAAATAATTATGTTTTTTGTTTCCGACTGCAGCAGATTTGGTTTTCTCTGCTAATATTCTGTCCAGCTGTACCGATCAGACTATTAACATGAGCACAACAGCGGGAAAAGCGGCCCGGCTTGCCAGTGAATGTGGTTTACTCGCCAACTCAACTTTTAGTGCCAAATGCTATTGTGTAAACATAACTACATTGATTCTGATACTGATGTAAACAATCACGCGGCTCTAAAGGCCAGCAGAGGTTCTCCAGAGGACAGGAAGGTCTCTTGTCTGCTGTCTTCGTCTCTGCCAGCTCCACAATGCCAGGCTTGTTTATTGATCAGTGGCACACCTGAGCTCCTTGTAAACACTGTTGCTGGAGTTTGCAGGAGAAATTAGGCACGCCGAACTCTGGTGTACATGAGCAGATGGTTTCTCCACAACGCTGAAAACAAAAGCTGCTAAAACTCAGCTCTTAAAGCTCAATTATGTAACAATATTAAACAAACTTAACAACAGCTATCACCATCAACATGATGAAAGGAAAGAATCCCAAACACAGCACTGAAGGAGGGACCTACCTAGCAACCAGCATAGCAACAAGCTTTAAACTCAAATTCTGAAAACTCAGAAACATTCATTCATTCATTCAAAATATAAATAAATTCTGTATTTATTGATGGATTGATTTATTTATAAATCTGTTTATTTAAAATGGTTGTAAATAATATATTTATTTATTTATTAGTCTGTTTAAAATAAATGAATAAATAAATAATATATTTGTAAATAATTTATTCCGATTTTTAAAACAGATGGTTTATGTTTATGATTATATTTCTAAATTAGCTTTTTTATTTGAAAAAATATTATTTTATTAATACTTTTAATAAATGATTTTTATATTTTCTTTTTATTATGTATTTATTTAGTTAAATAAATAAAAACAGATTTATAAATAAATGCATTTATTTCTAAATCCGTATCCATTTATTCATTTAGACATCCAGTATTATTTATTTATTTATTTATTTATTTATTTATTTATTTATTTATTAATTGGTTATTTGTTTTTAATTTTAATAATAATAATAATAATAATAATAATTGATATTTGTAATTAAATATAATAATTAATTGTTATTATAATGACATATTTATAATAATAATAATTGTTATTACTATTATTATTATTATTATTAATAATAATAATAATAAATAGTAGTAGTATTTGTATTTAAATATAATAATAATAATGTAAAATTATATTTTTTAATTTATTTATTAGACATCTATTTTCATTATTTTAATTTTCATATAAAAAAGCATTAGATTAGACTTGTCATTGTATTTGACTTGTTAAATCTTGTTAAATTCATTGTTTAAAAAAATCTAGTAATTTTACAGTGAAAATAACTACATTAACTGTTTTGTTTTTGCAGAAACTAGATTACTAGATACGTTTCTGTAAGGAATGATAGTGTTATGTACATATAGAAACCCATATAAAACATAATTTCTATTTTTTTCTGTTGGAATGTGCACATACTGAAGCCGGATCTGAATAGTTGGGGTCAGGAGAATTCACCGAATGAAGCAGACGGCTAACATGTCACGCAGGATGGATTGCACGCGCTTTGTCCGCTCTGTCCTCTCTAGACTGGAATTCAGAGGAAAATCAGGAATCTCGCTGTGATAAAAACAACACTATCTCTTTCTCACCCGTTCTCTTGTCACGGAGCCCGGGGGCAATGTGCCTGCCTGTTGCCATGGAGACGTAATAGTTTTCTTTCCTGTAATGTGATATGTCTTATCAGGTTCAGGTCGAGAAGACATTCTTCTCAGCTTTTTTTATTTCATGCATCGTTAAACATTTTGGAGCACTTTGCACAGAAGGCACGTCCATACATCAAAGTGTGAGGAAGCAGCTACACGCATGGCTTTAATAAAGCGCTTTGTTTTTCTTTTACATGCTTTTAACTGCCACATCCCAGCGCTTTAATTTCTGCCTTAATTCAACGCCAAACGCCTCTGAAATAACAGAGCCGCTTGATTCAGCCGTAATGTGACTTCCTGAACCACTGATCCTTTCGTTTTCTGTGATAGATTGTAATTGATTTAAATTTCTTACTGTATCTCTTTAATGACTTTCATTGAAGTTTTAAATGTTGAAATGTTACATTTCCCAGGATTTTCCCAGGATTTCTCTATTTAGAGCTCTAGACCTAGGTTTTTAAGTACAAACATCTAAAAATATTTTATGTACTGTATATAAAACAGATTTTATTTTAGATTTTTGGAATTTTTATATCACTTCAAATTCATTCATTTGTTCATCAGTTTTTATTTATGAAAGTTTTTAATGAAGAAAATAAAAGCTGATTTATAAATAATGTATTTAGTTATAAATCTGTTTTATTTAAAAATAATTTTATTTCAGATTTTTATTTTTTTTTTATAAAACTCATATTTCAAACTCATTTATTTGTTTTATAAATCATTTTATTTATTTGTATTAAAGTTTAATTTATTAATTATGTTATAATTATAAAATAAGTAAATAAAAACTGATTTATAAATATATTTTTTTATTTGGTCATAAATCAGATTTAACAATTTTGAATAAATATGAATAAATAAACAATTAATTTAAATATAATATTTATTTATTATCATTTATTATTATTATTATTATTATTATTATTAATGTTTTGTTAGTTTGTTTATTTTATATTACAACAATTATTTAATTATACTAACTGTCTTTGTCTTGTTAAGAGTTTGTTTAATATATATTTTTAACAACAAAGCAAGTAGTGACTGAAATTAGGGCAGTTTGAATGTTAGAAATGTTTAGCAAATTACTGTTTTTGTGTTCTATATAAAAGGTGTCATTTGATCAAAATTTGAGAGTTTACTTCAGAAGCAGTTGATTTATTTCCATTTTTATCATTTCAAAGTTTACAACTTGCTAGTTTCACTTGTTGTATTAGTCCAAGGTTTTTTCTCCAAAAACAGGAAAATCAGTATCAAATTCCAGTTGAAGGTTGATAGAGTACAAGATCGGATCTTTGTTCCAGGACGTACTGTGATACCTGTTTTAACGCAGATGAAACACGTTTTGAAGAAGTTTGATTTTTGAAGCGTCTGACTGAAGAATGGGTCGGTTTGTCCCAGCGTGACACACAGAGCTCGGCGATCCGTACAGCTGTGAGCCAGGTGCAGCAGTGCTTCTCCTCAGGTCAGAGGTCAGCGCTGTGAGATCTGTGGGGTCCTCTCTCTTTCACGAGGTGATGAGGAGCTGTTCTGGGTGGGTTGAAGCGCTGTGATGCTGCTCAGCTCTTCTGAGTCCCATTGCAGCTATTACGGTAACACATGTCTGACCAACAAGCAGTTCATAATTAATGTTTCTCTCAATTTCTGTGCCAGTTACCTTGTATTTAATTACTTTTTGTCATCTATAAGCATTTTAGTTAAACTTTTAGTAAATATGTTGTCTGTTTTTATTAGTTTTTGTTTTTAAATATATTCATACAGTTTGTATTAATTAATTTATAATTGTATTCATTTCAACTGTGGTAGATAGATAATCAGTTAAAATATAATTTAATAATTTTTGTATTATAAATACAACCCCCCCCCCACAAAATAGAAATAATAAACAAACACATAAATATAAATTAATAAATACATACATACATATTCAAGTTAAATAAAAACACATACCCCCCGATATTTAAATCCAATTGATTGTTATATAAATATTTGTTTATAAATAATTTTTGTTTACTTATTAAAGAAAGAATATTTATAAACAAATACTGATAAATAAAATAAATTTGTTTTGTATGGTTTTAGTTAAATATAATAACCCATTAAAAACACAGCAAAATTACTGTAACTGTGGATGTAAATTGTTAAAATTATAAAATTCTAATTCTAATACTTGTTCATTTCTGAGGTAATAGTGTACTGCTATTTCAAAATATTTGTTATTGTTAATATTAATATTGACTAATCGTAACTATTTCTGTAGCAGTCAAATTGTACTATATTTCTGACTTTTTTCCATCTACTATCACATATAGTCAACCTGTTTATATATCTTCCATCTCTTATTGATATCACTTCTAGTTAATTAGAAAAAGCAGCAAAGTTGATTGTGTTGTATTGTGGAATACAGTATTATGTTCAGTTTGCTCTGTTTTAGTTTAGTTAGTTTGTTTTACTACTAACTTGGCTTTTTACTAGTGTCAAGTTACTACTAATATTTCATAATAATCAGTGTTGTCCTTCTGTTGTGTTTTCAAATCTTTTTTCTTTGATTTTACAGCTTGTACTTGTCAGTAAAATAATTTAGATACTAATGGTGAGCTGTTTTTTATACATCACTTGAGTATTTGCAGTCATTTTTAGGCCATATAAGGGTTAAAAACGACCACCGAGAGAACCGTTTCCTCGGCCAAATGGCCACGCGATCAATACTGGCATGAATGCACCTGTCCAAACCTGCTCTGCTCCTCATTGGTCAAGGCCGGCTCTCTCTGGGCGGCTTCATCCAATTAAGAGTGAATGCTGGAGATCAATACTGGCACAGTGAGCTGCGGCTGGAACGGCAAGCATCCTCCCACAAACTCCATCTATAAAGGTCCGTGGCTCGGGGCAGCCCTCTCTGTCCAATTAACACGCAAAGGTGTAGATGTGATATCCGCTGTGAGCCGTTTACCATCATCGACGGGCGGCGAGAGAGAGAGTCTGAGCTCATGTGTGCTGTTTAAGAGCTGCTTTCACCTTGATTGTGTTTGCGTGTCGGTGTGAGCATGTGTGTGGGACGCTGCTGGCCGCCGTCTGAGCGCTTAAAGCTCATGGAGGCTGATGCAAAGAAATCAGGAAAGATGATTGTGTTTTCTTCTAACCTTCTTATGGGCTTTGAGTCTCCTGTCTCTCCTCGTCTGTGTGCTGCAGCTCTCTAGTGTACTGCTTACTGCATACTATAATGTCAGGGGTGGGCAATATGGCAAATAGTTTATATCATATAACAGTCTTTTTATTTATATGATCACAATTCTTTTTTATGTTGGTTTTTAAGACTCTTTTGCAAGTCACTTAGCAGTACAGCCCTACAGGGCAACAAAACATTAAAGAGCAAAGCATGACAGACCACTTACTGTCTTCCGTTTTTTAAGTAGGCCCTTTGTGCAAACATATGCATTATGCAATGTTTTGAGGGTATTATCACTCGTTTAATTCACTTTACACATATAATCAATTGTAATAATTGTTTTTATATTAAATTTTATATTTTAAATTATATTTAAATTTGATTTCTGAGAAAAATAATTAAATTATAATTATTAATTAACATTATAAATATATATATATATATTATAATTATGTATATAATATTATGATTATCTTAAATATTTTTAGTAATGCTAAAATGCTAATTAAGTTAAAATAATTAAAAACAGATTTTTGAATATTTATTTTTTACAAATATTTAATTTAATTGATTTGTATACTTTATATGATTAATATATATATATATACAAACATGCGCACAATAAAAATAAATGTATATATTTATATAAATATTTATAATATTTATACCTTTTAAAAAATAGCATATCTACACAGTCATCCAAACATGCGCATAATAATTGTACATTTTAGTATGTATTATAAATAATATTATTATAGATATAGCATTATTAATTACATATAAATTGACATAATTTATATTTTAATTATTATAAAAATATAACTAATCTACTAATGCTATTTTTCATTTCTGAGATGACAGCTGCATCCAGCTGAATTAAACAAGTAAAATAAGTGATTTTAATTTATTTGTTTCTTTATTGTTTTAAAGTTGATGGATGAACATTGGTTAATCAGCCTGGTCTATCGTTAGTTAATATTACTGGCTTTTAATTAGAAATAGAATATACATGTGTTGCATTGTGGGTCGCAGTATTCCCTGCAGTGCACTTTCTTGTTCTCTGCACATTTTCTCAAATGTTAGTAGGTCATCTGGGTTACTGCAATTTTACATTAAAATTTACATTTTAATAATGTATTGATACACTAGTGGTTTCTTTGGTTTAATCTTAAGAAATGAAGTCGGCGGCACTGACTTGTCATCTCTGTAGCAGTGGACACACCTGTATGCATGTTTCATACAGATTACATAATCTGAGAATATTTGTTTTCCATTTGAATTGGTTCATTTTAAAGTAGACATTTCGCTCTCTATAGATATGGTTTTCATATCTGTAAGGCAAATATACACAGAGCTTCGAAGTTTAGCACTCAAGTTCACAGAGACCAAGACGTCAGAAAGCGCGTCATGAATGCTTTCATTATTTTACAAAAGTGCCATGTTTTGATGTTATTGTCAGTGCACACAAATAAACATAGTCTTTACAGATTTGAAAGATGTATTACTCTTATCTGTATGAGCAAAAATGAGGGAGTATTTTAAGAGCAAGTGAGCGCACCGGCGCCTCCATCTGTCCTGCAGTGAGCTACTGTTCACACTCCACACAGACACTTGAACAGAGCACATTTCTCTAGGTTAACATTACACTGTAATGCCATATAAAGTTGATAATACTTAAATATTTCAGATGAAAGCTATATTGAGGTCGTGAATGACAGCAGGAGTGTTGGATGTTGCTTGAGTACAGTAGACTATTAGGGGTCAGCCCTACTGCATTCATATGAACTGTTTGAAATTTTGGTGGACCAACGGTTCGTTGACTATTAGGGGTCAGCCCTACTGCATTCATATGAACTGTTTGAACGCTACTGATTTCATATGCAAAATGTTTGAAGACTGCAGACTCTCTCCTATCTCTCCTTCTCCCTCCATCTACCTCTCAAAGTTTTTTTTACTTTCCAACAAAATTCGTCTCCGCTATTAGGGGTGGGAATTCTTAAAATCACTAACGCCAATTTCATTCTTTATGCCCTTGGACTCTCTCCTTATATGTTTTTCTCCCTCCCCCCCCTTTATTTGTTTTTTCCTTCCTCTCTTTCGATCTCCCCTTCCTCCTTGGGTACCTCCTCTCAAAAACTCCTCTGTCTTACCCTCCCCTTTTAATCTCCATACTTTTACAAACCTAAAACCCATGTTCCTGCCTCCTCTCCTCTTTAAAAATTAAAAAGGATCTTCACATAGATAACTACAAATAATTTCGCTCAAATACGCCCCTTCTCCTTTTTTTTTTTCTTTATTTTCCCTTTTTTTTTTTTTTTTTTTTTATTTTTTTTTTTTTTTCCCCCCCCCCCCCCCCCCTTTTTTTTCCCCCCCCCTTTTTTTTTTCCTTTTTTTTTCCCCCCCCCCCCCTTTTTTTTTTTTTTTTTTTTTTTTTTTTTTTTTTTTTTTTTTTTTTTTTTTTTTTTTTTTTTTTTTTTTTTTTTTTTTTTTTTTTCCCCCCCCCCCCCCCCCCCCCCCCCCCCCCCCCCCCCCCCCCCCCCCCCCCCCCCCCCCCCCCCCCCCCTTTTTTTTTTTTTTTCCCCCCCCCTTTTTTTTTTTTTTTTTTTTTTTTTTTTTTTTTTTTCCCCCCCCCCCCCCCCCCCCCCCTTTTTCCCCCCCCCCCCCCCCCCCCCCCCCCCCCCCCCCCCCCCCCCCCCCCCCCCCCCCCCCCCCCCCCCCCCCCCCCCCCCCCCCCCCCCCCCCCCCCCCCCCCCCCCCCCCCCCCCCCCCCCCCCCCCCCCCCCCCCCCCCCCCCCCCCCCCTTCCCCCCCCCCCCCCCCCCCCCCCCCCCCCCCCCCCCCCCCCCCCTTTTTTTTTTTTTTTTTTTTTTTTTTTTTTTTTTTTTTTTTTTTTTTTTTTTTTTTTTTTTTTTTTTTTTTTTTTTTTTTTTTTTTTTTTTTTTTTTTTTTTTTTTTTTTTTTTTTTTTTTTTTTTTTTTTTTTTTTTTTTTTTTTTTTTTTTTTTTTTTTTTTTTTTTTTTTTTTTTTTTTTTTTTTTTTTTTTTTTTTTTTTTTTTTTTTTTTTTTCCCCCCCCCCCCCCCCCCCCCCCCCCCCCCCCCCCCCCCCCCCCCCCCCCCCCCCCCCCCCCCCCCCCCCCCCCCCCCCCCCCCCCCCTTTTTTTTTTTTTTTTTTTTTTTTTCCCCCCCCCCCCCCCCCCCCCCCCCCCCCCCCCCCCCCCCCCCCCCCCCCCCCCCCCCCCCCCCCCCCCCCCCCCCCCCCCCCCCCCCCCCCCCCCCCCCCCCCCTTTTTTTTTTTCCCCCCCCCCCCCCCCCCCCCCCCCCCCCCCCCCCCCCCCCCCCCCCCCCCCCCCCCCCCCCCCCCCCCCCCCCCCCCCCCCCCCTTTTTTTTTTTTTTTTTTTTTTTTTTTTTTTTTTTTCCCCCCCCCCCCCCCCCCCCCCCCCCCCCCCCCCCCCCCCCCCCCCCCCCCCCCCCCACCACCCCACACCACCCCCAACCCACACCCAACCCCAACCCCCCCACTTTCGTAAATTTAAACACTTCAACTTCATTTCAATTTTAATTTGTTTATTTTCGTAATTTTTAACACTTCAGCTTCATTTCAATTTGATGGCAAAGTATTTAAAAAAATACATCTAAAATATGTATTTATATATTTCTATTGTATTTGATTTTTATTTCAGTTAAGAAGTTTTTGTTGTGAGTTTCTCTGTGGTATATCCTGGAGTGGCTCTGATCACGGCGGTGTGTGTTCAGTGTACTCTGCTCAGGTTTGTTCAGCACGTCTCCTTCACTTTCCAGTGAGAGGTTTGGCTGCCGCCGCGGTGACTTACTCAAAATGAACATGTCACCAGATGCTGCTCGTGATTGGCTGCTAGCCGGCTGTCAGGGGCGGAGCCGCGCTGTGATTGATGACCGGTGTGCCGCTGAAGAGCAGGGCGTGAAATGTGCGACACGAGAGCGAAAAGCTCGAATGCGATTCCTGACAGGAACAGAAAAAACACTGAGATGATGCCTGGGATACGCTGACAGGACGCCACCTGCAAAAAACCTGCCCGGCTATTATTTTTGCGTTCACACTTCCAAAAACCTCCCCAGAATCAATGACATTCACTTTGTTCTCCAAGGAGTCGTCGTGTGCCGTAGCAGCGTGGCTTAGTTCAGACCTGATGAAGAGATTCCTTTAAACTGACTGATTGATGTCAACATTAATCTTTCAACTCCCGTGAGAGCCTCTTACAACAGAAGCACAAAGGAGGGGCTTTGATCATAACGCTAGATTAAGCTGCGCTCTCTCACTCACACACACACACACACACACACACATACACACGTAGCGTGCGTCGCAAGGGGCCGTTCACACCCGCAGGGCTCATTTTTCAGCCGCGGTAAATCGAGATGACTTGCGACTCGTCACTCAGGCCAGCTGGTTCACTGTAAAGTTCTACACTTGTGTTGGTGTGAAATGAACTGCTAATATTGATCTTTCAGGGGCCAAAATGAGCTTTAGTTGAAAGCGATGGCTGCTTTTAAATTCTACTGTAGAGTTTGTTTTGTTTGGTGGCTAAATGTCAGGGATATTCCACTAGAAGTTTTAGAAGAAAAACAAGCTTTTAATCATTGTATTTTGTTTGTTGTGTTATTTAATATTAGTTGAATGCTGTTGTTCATAACCTATGAGTTTAGCGCCGTTATATAGTGTATTAGTGGTATTTAGTGTTGAAGTGTAAAGTGTAATACATTTATTAATTAATTTGTTTGTTTACTTATTCCTCAATCATCAGTTATTTGTCCATATTACATAATTTTAAACGTGTATTATTTAATGTATGTTATATAATTTAATAAAAAAAATAGATAAAAAAATTCGTATCCGTTTTAAAATGAATTACACAATGTGCAGATTAATATATATATTTATTATTTGTAGTCTTTCTGTTAAAAGCTGTTCTTTATCACCATTGTATTTACCTTGATTACAGGTCCTTCTCAAAAAATTAGAATATTGTGAAAAAGTTCATTATTTTCCATAATGTAATGATAAAAATTCAACTTTCATATATTTTCGATTCATTGCACACCAACTGAAATATTTCAGGTCTTTTATTGTTTTATTACCGATGATTTTGGCATACAGCTCATGAAAACCTCAAAAAATTAGCATATCATGAAAAGGTTCTCTAAACGAGCTATATAACCTAATCATCTGAATCAGCTAATTAACTCTGAACACCTGCAAAAGATTCCTGAGGCTTTTAAAAACTCCCAGCCTGGTTCATTACTCAAAACCGCAATCATGGGTAAGACTGCCGACCTGACTGCTGTCCAGAAGGCCACCATTGACACCCTCAAGCGAGAGGGTAAGACACAGAAAGAAATTTCTGAACAAATAGGGTGTTCCCAGAGTGCTGTATCAAGGCACCTCAGTTGGAAGTCTGTGGGAAGGAAAAAGTGTGGCAAAAAACGCTGCAACAACGAGAAGAGGTGAGCGGACCCTGAGGAAGATTGTGGAGAAGGACCAATTCCAGACCTTGGGGGACCTGCGGAAGCAGTGGACTGAGTCTGGAGTAGAAACATCCAGAGCCACCGTGCACAGGCGTGTGCTTTTGAACCAGAAACAGCGGCAGAAGCGCCTGACCTGGGCTACAGAGAAGCAGCACTGGACTGTTGCTCAGTGGTCCAAAGTACTTTTTTTTTTTTCGGATGAAAGCAAAATTTTGCATGTCATTCGGAAATCAAGGTGCCAGAGTCTGGAGGAAGACTGGGGAGAAGGAAATGCCAAAATGCCTGAAGTCCAGTGTCAAGTACCCACAGTCAGTGATGGTCTGGGGTGCCATGTCAGCTGCTGGTGTTGGTCCACTGTGTTTTATCAAGGGCAGGGTCAATGCAGCTAGCTATCAGGAGATTTTGGAGCACTTCATGCTTCCATCTGCTGAAAAGCTTTATGGAGATGAAGATTTCATTTTTCAGCACGACCTGGCACCTGCTCACAGTGCCCAAAACCACTGGTAAATGGTTTACTGACCATGGTATTACTGTGCTCAATTGGCCTGCCAACTCTCCTGACCTGAACCCCATAGAGAATCTGTGGGATATTGTGAAGAGAAAGTTGAGAGACGCAAGACCCAACACTCTGGATGAGCTTAAGGCCGCTATCGAAGCATCCTGGGCCTCCATAACACCTCAGCAGTGCCACAGGCTGATTGCCTCCATGCCACGCCGCATTGAAGCAGTCATTGCATATTTTTTTGGAAGGACCTGTATATAGTTTATAAGGACTATTTATTGTAAAAGTAAAATATCCAAAATAATGTTTTTTGAAAATTGTATTAAAATATTGAATATGATATTAAAATCATTATTATAATATTTAATATAATTTAATGATCTAATGTAGTATTAAAATATTTAGGCAACATAAAGTTTGGATGATGGCATCATCTGAAAATTATGACTAAATTGTGAAATTTTAGTTTTCAGAAATTATACACTTTTGTGTCTTTTACTTTTAGATTATAGTTTTTTTGTGGCATATTTCTGACAAGCGGTGCATATACGAGTCTCTTTGTCTCGGCGAAGCTGTCACAGGAACGCTCGTGATTTTGGTCTTGGTGGCTTAATGTCAGGAATATTCCACATTTGTGTCAGCACCTGAAGCTCTGGTGGAAAACAACACTTTAATCATCTCAGATGATGGTAAATGTTTCAGTGAGGTAAACGTCTGAAGGCCTGTGAGCTGCGGTTTCTCATCACTTACATCAGCAAGGTTTTTCTTACTCTTCAGCTGTGGTATTTCTTAATAAACCAGCCCTGATGAGTGTTCGTTTGGGATGTTCACGTCATCTAGATCTCAGGATGTCATGTTCCGGGGTTGGTGGCTGTCATGCTCGGTCTGTTCTGACCAGGCCGCTTGTTCACGCTCTGACAGCTCCAATAAAAGTGTCTGTGTCTCCTGCGGCAGCACTTCTGTTGCCCGCAGCTCCGTCCCTTCATCCTGACCTCGGCGGGAGCCTTTGGCTGGAGCTGATCACAGGGGACAGGTGAAGTCCCAGGCAGCGGGAGCTCTAACATTGCAGAGCAGTGCTAGCAACTAACTAAAGTAATGATTTTTTAGTAGCGTAACTGCAGCACAGCAGTATAGTTGCATTTTCCAACAATGTGCAGGTTAGCATGACAAAATTATATATTTAGGCCTAATGTTTTTGTGTGTGTTTCACATCACACACAGCTCTTCGTCAACATGAGCCCATATCACAGTGTTCTGCTAAATCACTTCTGTTACACTTTTGTAGCTTCAGAGAAGACTAGTGTGCATAAATCTTCACGTAAACAAAAATCTTAAAAATCTTTAAAAATCTGCAAACCTTAATTTACATAATAAAATATTTATTTATATGCTAAAACATTCATTTAAATAAATATCGCTTATTAATAACATTTAGAGTGATACTTGAATCCTGCCACCCTAAATACTTTGAAAATACAATATAATATAATATAATATAATATAATATAATATAATATAATATAATATAATATAATATAATATATCAAATAATATAAAGTAATAATTTAATATCTATAAAGTTCCTTCAAAAAATATTTTTTTATATATTTTGAATTACAAACAATTGAAAAGCTTTAAAACTTTATTAAAATAAAATGTATTTTATATTAATAGATAAACAAACAAAAAAATTTTTAGTTTTATTAGTAGTATTTATTTATTTATGTATTTATTTATTATATTACTAATATTGATAAATAATGATATGACTAAGAATTATAAATGTTACTAATAAACTTTTATCATGTATATATAAATATTTAAATAGAAATATGCATAGAAATATTTAGTATTTACTAATGAGCTTAAAAATTATTTATGTACAGTATATATGTTTATTAGTAATATTTAGTGTAAAACTGTAATACTGTTACCGTATCCTTTGAAACATCATTAAAATAAACTATTTGTTGTGATTTATGATTAAAACAAGAAGGAAAAAACTACCCACCACTAGGAAATTTAATTAATTAATTAATTAATTAATTAAACACATATTGTCTGAAAACCGTATCTTAATATGTTTTGCAATTTTGCTTCCCCCCAAAAAATCTTTATATATAATTAATTTTTTTGCATTTGATATTTATTGACATGTCATCAGAAAACAATGCAGTTCTGCTGAAAGATAATCTTACTAGATAACTTTCCAGTTTTGAAAGTTGTGAGTTTTGAACACAAATAAAGACAGATCTGTGTATTTTCTACAGTCCTCTCGCTCATCACAGCCGCCCCACTTCCGTTACGTTACCTTCCTGTGTTTTGATGGACACGTTACACAAGCAGTAGTCTGTTTCTCTCCAGAAATACTCTGTGTTGCGATGGATGGGTTCATTAGATGAATGGTAGAGCAGTGCAGGTCTGCTGTTCTTCGATCTCCTGCAGAAGTTTCTGTCAGGAAGTTCTTGTTTCAGTAGTTCTCACATCATCATGAAATATGCACGATGCTCCTCCGCTCACTGCTCCCGCCGGACCGCCGTGCAGTAACTACCTCCACCTGATCAGTGCTCTCGTCGCTGGTAATATGCTGTTTTGGTGGCGAGCGGGAAGGCAATTAGATTATGGAGTAAGATGTGTTGGTTTCTCCCGCTCCGCCTCGGCGCAGGGCTATTTGTTTAATAAATGTCCTTGTGGGGTCTACAGGCCTCCAATCATCCTGTTAGACTTGTGCAACTGTTTTAGTTAAAGCAGCCAATTAAAGTCCTTTAACTTTTAGACAAATGGAAGGAACCAGTGAATACATTTTCCATTATGCAGTCTTATGAGAAGGCCGTTCTGGGCGTAATTAGTTTTTAGAGCCACGCTGGAATCATCAACGTTACATAAAGGAAAAATTGTGTTTATTTGAATTTTCAAAACATTTAGCTCATTGTTTCAATGAGTAATTTAGGAATTGTGATCAGATATATACACCATCTATACAATATTGCATACATATATATATATATATATATATATATATATACTGTATATATATAGATGCGTGTGTGTGTGTGTGTGTGTGTGTATAAACAAACACACAAACACACACACACACACACACACACATTGTATATACTGTAGCATCTTTACAATGGCCAGGGGTCATACGCTTGTGTGAAACAGCCTCCCACTTTCATATTCCGAAAGTCACAATAACCTCTGCAATGGAAAGAAAGAGAGTAAAAAAAGAAATAAATAGCAGGAAAAGTTGGTGTGCTGCAATCACATGAACAGGCGTGACAAATAGAGCTGCCAGAGAGAGCCCAAACATTTCATGCTTGTTAACTCAGAGAAGCCGCTTTTTCCCACAGCCACAAAAGGGGGATTTTACTTATTATCAGGTTCAAGACTTTGATACTAACCTCAAGCCTGCTTTAAGCCCATTACGTCCCAGCTCCCCACGCACACGCGGAGAAAGACACGAGCGGCGCGCATTCGCTTCGACATGAAAGAATGAGAGAAGGGAGTCGCTCTGACACAGAACAGCGCTCGAGTTCAAAGACAAAAGAGGGGCGGAAACACTCCAGTTCAGCCTTATTTACGGCTGGAGAAAGAGCTTTTCAGGGCTTTCTAGGCTTTCATTTCTCTTTCAGAACGACACGCAGATCAGAAGGAATAATAATCATAAGAGCACGGCCAGAGAAGCAACATTAGGAGAGAACCAACACAATGGAGACTAACTCCTCAGTGATTCAGCAAAGCATTGGATTTCGCTTTATTTAGCACATTACCAAAATTGTTTATCATGTAGAAGTTACAAAAATGTCCTTAGTATCAAACACTGAGTGTGTTTGCATGCACAGTCTCACACTGAATTTGCTCAACACCCCTGACAGCGTATAAGGTCATGTAAACACTTTAAACGCTGTTGATTTAGCAGATAAAGGTCATAAATGGTTTCATCAAAACCTAATCAGCCTGATTTCACTGCATGTAAACACGTTTAACAGTGTTCAGCTTGTGCAGCAACAAAAGTCTTGTGTTAATCTTTATTTTTAATAATTCATTATTTTATTTAATAATTGTATTTATTTTTAATTAATATATTCATATTAATGAATGTCTTTATATTTGTAATTATTTAAAAATATTTTTACATTTTTAAAAATGTTAATTATTTTTAATTAATATATTAATATTAAAATGATATAATTTACAATTATGTAATAAATAATATTAATACCTTATTTATTAAGTTATTAATTTATGTATTTTTTTTTTTCAAAATAATTAATGTCAGGTCTTTTATTTATCTATGGCTTTACACAATACAGATTTCAGAGCAGCTTCACAGAAATAAACAGGAGAATAACAGGATCAAAAATGCAAACTTCATTAAATATGTTGCAAATTCAAATTATGCTGCAAAGCATGTCTAAAAAGACAATTGAGTGTTGATTCAGTTCAGTTCAATGGTTGTGTAATCAAGTTAATCAAATCTGGAAAAAGATCAGTTCAGTTACAGTATAAACAGTTTTACTGAAGGCAATAGTGCAATTTTTCTTCTCAGTCTAGTTCAATGTTGATACAGTTCAGTGTCAGTGTTGCAAAATTCATCACTTCATTTCAGCTATAAACCATCTCCCTTGAAATCAAGTGTCATTTTTCAGCTTGATTCATTCAGTGGAGTCAAATCGATAATATTACTGAATATTAAGTGTCTTTTAAACAGTTTTAACCTGACAGTAAGCTGCTGTTTTGTTGTGCATGTACACACTTTGACAGTTGATTAATATTACCATGTAAATGCATCAACAACATACAAAGTATTAGTATTTGCCATATTACTACAGTAAGTGACAGATAAATTTGCATCAAAATACTGTAGAGTTTGATTGCCCTCACAGCTTTTTACGTGACTATAAAAGCTCTTTTAGTCCTAATTATATAAGCTTTATTTTCAATAACCTGCATTGCCATAAATAAACCTGCTGAATGCCCACCGCTCCTTACGTCTTCATTTTCTCTAAAAGCAGCTGTCAAGCGTCTTTCACACATCTGCTCAGAATCAGACGGAGGTGAGACTTGCAGGTTTTACATCCAGCGCTGCGTGAGCACCAGGTGTGTGAGGGGCTGTGATGAGCTCGAGTCCTCCGCATGGCTGCTGGGGTTAGGGTTTGTTAGTAGAGGCATGTCCGAGGGCGTCACGTGTGCCGTTATCTCAGCATCGGGTGATAAATCGTACGTATCCTCCCTCACTCGCATGTCTGATACACGTCTGATTATAAATGAGAGCCGTGACTGATTCATCCGATTCTAGCCTTGATGCTTGCGCTGGAATTTGACCCTCATAGTTTCTCTTTGATGTATTGAGCGCTTAGCTTCACTTTAAAGATCCCATAAATTCAGTTCTGTGGCTTTCAGTCTGTGTGTGGTATTGTACTATCATTAATGTGCTAGTATGGTTTTTATTCATATTTAAAAAAAAATGGAAAAAAATATTATTTAAACATAATTTTAGTTCAGATTTAAGTAAATATGTTATGTTTTTGTCTTTTATTTTATTTTCAGTTATTTTAGTACATAAAAACTGTTAGTACATAAAGAAGACTGGAGTAATGATGCTGAAAATTTGTCTTTGACTCACAGAAATATATTATATTTTAAAGGGGTCATATGATGCTTTTTTAAAGATCGTTATTTTGTGTATTTGGAGTAACAGAATATGTCGACATGCTTTATTGTTCAAAAAAACACATTATTTTTCAAATACTGTACATTATTGTAGGTCCTCTATGCCCCGGCTCTCTCAAACGCGTTGTTTTCTTCAAAGTCCCTCCTTCTGACAAGCGCAGTCTGCTCTGATTGGCCAACCGACCCAGTGCAAACACCACAAGCACTCGTCGGAAATATAACGCCCCTTTTCATAATCTCGAGCTTCATTTTTCTAAATAAATGTAAAGACAGTTAATAATGTCCTTAATTTGACCATCAGTTCAAGCCCGAAAGTGGAACAGAGTCACATGACAGACAAAGTGATGAAGCTCGTATGTGTTTGCAGTACACAAGCCACGGACGGTTAAGACAGCCGGCTCCACTGTGTGACCCTGTCTCTCTCTCTCACACACACACACACACACACACACACACACACGCGCGCACACACACACACATACACTACACGCAAAACTCCTCATTTGAACAGTCAATAGCAAATACTTAAACTAATAACAAAACATACTTACAGTAGATGAATCAGAAGCGGCAGATTGTTGTAGCAAAGTCAGAGTTTCCTCCTCTCCTAGGTTCATGAAACAGTCGTCCATAAAATGCGTTGCTGTTCTGTTGTAAGTAATCTTAAAGATTCCTAAATGCATCTACTTTCGGAAGACCAAAAAAAGTGCTTTTGCTTTCGTCTAGATACACACAGCCTCTCCCTGACATGACTGCTTCAACACTAACTGCGGTTACTGAAACCACGCCTTCTTTCTTTGCATAAACATTTTGGCAGCATTACTCAAATATTTCCACATAGTGATGTAGAGATGTGGGGGCGTGTTTGAACGAGCCATTTCAGGGGGCGTGGCAGAGTCTTAACTTTGATGAATATCTCTTTGGATTTGAGATTTTAGTCTTTGCAACTTTACAGATCTTCTTCATGCACCAAGAGCTTGTAAAAGAGAAAAAGAGAAAGGAAAACTTGAAATCACATCATATGACCCCTTTAATATATATTAAAAACACTTATTAAATTGTATTATTAAATTGTAATATCATTTCACAATATCATTGTTTTTACTGTATTTTTAATCAATTAAATGCAGATTTGGTGAGCATGAGATACTCAAAAACATGACAAAATCTTGCTGACCCCCCAGCTTTTAAGCGGTAGTGTATCTCAGCATTTCTGAAGTGGCGAATCTAAAAATGTCTGCTTCGGTTTAATGTGTTAGTTGCTGAGAATGTGGGATATTTATTTGGCTTTTTGGACTAACAGCCACATTAGCCCAAACACTTCACACACAAACACACATTTAAAGCCATAAACACACACTTGCACTCACACACTAAGTTGTAAATGCTGTTATCTCTGCCAACACCAAGGGACCCACACAAACCCTCTGTTTCTCTTTGTTTGCGTCTTCAGTGTGCGTTTGTGGCTCTGCTCTGCTGTGTTGTTATTGATCTGGGTTCAGATGAAACCCGACTGCTCTTTAACAGCCGTGTTGATTTAAACAGCATGTTGAACTCCGTTACATCAATATCCAGTGCAGATGAATTATTAAACGCAGCTTTAAAGGGCCCTGTGTTTTTGCATAAAGTATTTTTATATAAATAGCATCTCTTTGTAGATAAATGGCACTGCGTTCATTATAGTAATTGGAAATAGCTGTTATAAGTGGACAAAATAAGCTAATACACAAAAGAATTCTGAATCTTTCACTATGCACGTATGCAGAACGTGCTGTTACAAAGGGAACCTGTTGTAGGTGGTTTCTAGTGCATTGCTATACAATTGCTAAGTGGTTCTATGACATTTTGAGTAGTTGCTTGGACTTTCAAGCAACTGATAAATGCAGTTGTTTATAGGGTGTTCTGAGCCATTTTCAACAGTTGCTAAGGTGTTCTGAGCAATTTTTAGTAGTTGCTACGGTGCTGCTATGTGGTTGCTAAGGTGTTCTGAGCAATTTTAGTTTTATTGCTAGGGTGCTTCTACATGGTTGCTAAGGTGTTCTGGGCCATTTTAGCAATTACTTAGTTGCTATGATGCATCTACAGCAGTTGCCAGGGTGTTCTGAGCCATTTTCAGCAGTTGAAAAGGTGTTCTGAACTTCTGAGCAATTTTAGTAGTTGCTAGGGTGCTGCTATGTGGTTGCTAAGGTGTTCTGAGCCATTTTAAGCAGTTGCTAGGATGTTCTGAGCCATTTTCAGCAGTTGCTAGGGTGTTGCTATGTGGTTGCTAAGGTGTTCTGAGCCATTTAACAGTTGCTAGGGTGTTGCTATGTGGTTGCTAGGGTGATGGAGCCATTTTTACCAGTTGCTAGGGTATTGCTGTGTGGTTGCTAAGGTGTTCTGAGCCATTTCAGCAGTTGCCTAGGTCTTCTGAGCCATGTGGTTGCTAGGGTGCTCTGAGCCAGTTTAGCAGTTACTAAAGTTTTTCTGGGCTAGAATACCCTGGATTGGGTGCTTGGGTGTTGCTATGTGGTTGTTAGGGTGTTCTAAGCAGTTTCTACCAGTTGCTAGTGTGTTGCTATGTGGTTACTAAGTTTTCCTTAAATTATGGTCTGTCATCATGACTTAAGTGCCTCCTTTAATGTAAGTCATTTTTCGCTTGTTTTTTCAGCCATTTGGAGATAGCAGTTTATCTGCTTTCTTACAAGCACCAAAACACAGGATGGGATATTCACCAAAGTTTAGTATTAGAAATAGTAATAGTAATGCTTGCCTTAGGCAGCTAATGCAACTAATGAAGTCTCTATATCTACTAGAAAGTCTGATAATGGCCATTTACAAAATATGAAACGCAGCTGTAGCGGGACGTAAAGCACAAGAAGACAATCCCATCGCTTCAGTGTTTTCTCTGAGAGGTGGAGGCGCTCTGTTTACAATGTCTGTCTCATCAGCCTCATTTTCTCTAATGCCGTCGCCTCGTTTTAATGGCAGATATTCATTTGGTATCTTAACAACAGTGGCACCCTTGGGACTCAGCCGTAAACAGGGGTGATGAGAAAATCCTCGACATTTGTCAGAGCGGCGCAGTGTGTTTGACAATATATGAATTATTGATTAAACTGTTGAATTTTAAACGAGGTTGTGTCGTGTTGAGGCCCCGCAACATAAATGCATAATTATGCATATTCCTGGAAAAGATATTGAACAGGAAGGGGGGCGAGTCTTTAGTCTATATTTTACTTTTCAAGAATAAACAGAGTTGTTTGCTCTATATTGGACAATTGAAGAATAAATCGACTGAAAGAAAAACACAAACCCATGCATCCGCTAGAAACAACAATAGTACAATCAGATCGAAGGCTGTTTTTATGGACTGACGGTGCTACACAATGGTGGCAGCGCTCCAGGAGGCCGTGGAGTCTCACACGGTCAGTTTGAGCTCGCTGCAGTGTTTACAGAGCTAAACCAGCTAAACTTAACTGGGGTGACAAACCAGAATGCAGCTTTGAACTGATTGAATTAGCAGGCGCATTGTGAGAGTGAAAGACCCGGAGAACTGAAGGTAATTCTATTCTAAATCTAATTGCCCTCTGGGTCATTTGATTGGCTTGTGGCAGAGGCAAATAATCTGTCTGTAAGGTCAGCATATCTAATAGTGGGCGACAGTTTGATAGTGCTCTAAGAGAGCGTTTCTCCTCAGGGATCTGTTCCCACAGGTCTGTGTCTTTGCTTGGTTGAGCACGCTCTTGAAAATAAAGCCTCCAATTAGAGGATTTTACAGCCTGATGTCATGCAAGAACCTTTTGAAAGGAAAAATGTGTCATCGTTTACCCGCCCTTCTGTTGTTTTGAAACCAGTGGTCGTTTCTTTCTTCTAAGGGACGCAAAAGCAGTGTCCAAGATGTTGTTTTATGTGCAATCAAGTTTTAAGGTAGCTCTCATACAATATCTCACTTACCTTTACGTGAAGATGCATCAGTTCAGAGCAAGCTTGCATATGCAAAGTATGAATCAGATTTGATTTTCAGTGAATGATGATATGCGTTTCAGTCTTTTCTTTATATAAAGATATGATATGAATTCAGGAGAAATGGTGTGATATTTTGTCCTTTCTGGAGCTTGACAGCCCCTTGACAAGGTGTCAGCATCCTGCAAAACATGTTTTTGTGTTCAGTTGAAGGGCCAAAGAGATAAGACTAAATCATGACCGAATGTTCATTTTCTGGGTGAAGTTGCACAAAGAACATTTTACACTGTGGGTTTGTTACATTATGTAGTTGACATTCATTAGAATTAATTAATTCCAAAAAAATTTGAAGAGGCTTGATTTACGACTGGGATATGATAAATCATGATGAGCAATGGGGGATACTTATAAAAAAAGATTTTAGATTTTACAGAACCCATAATTCAATATTTTAGACTTTACGGAACAATTATCATCAGTCTTTACAGAATTTTTTTTTTTTTCATTTTGCAGAACCTAGAAACCGGTACTTTACCCTTTACAGAAAATTTTCAGATGTTACAGTTCTCAGAAATCAACATTTTAGACTTTACAGAACAATGTTGGCTTTACAGAACCAATAACTCTAGATTTTAGACTTTATAAAACCCAGAAACCAATATTTTAGACTTACGACTGGGATATGATAAATCATGAACAAACAAAAAACAATAAACAAAAATAAACAAAAACCTAAAACAAAAAATTTAGACTTTACAAAGAAACCAATATTTTAAACTTTACAGAATCCAGAAACCAGTATTTTAGTCTTTACAGAACAATGTTTAGACTTTAAATAACCAAGAAATCAATAAGAGTTTACAGAAACCAATATTTTACACTTTATAGAACCCAGAAATAAATATTTTAGACTTTACAAAACAATTTTTAGACTTTACAGAACCCAGAAAGCCATATTTTAGATATTACAGAACAATGTTAGACTTTGCACAACCTCCAACCAATATTTTAGACTTTATAAAACCCAGAAACCAATATTTTAGACTTTTTAGAACACAGATAGAAATTCTTGTTCTGTACCCGAGGTACTGTAGAGCCACTGAAGATTATTTTTGCAGGGTTGCATGTAGACCCCACTTTCTTCAGGGTTCCCCAACTGAGGTCTAACGATGAACAGCCGGATCAGGGATGTGTACTTCTGACCTCCAGCTGTCCCTCACGCAGGGTTTACAGCAGAATGTGACCCATCTGACCGGCACCTTCCTCCTGGGAATAAGGCTGGATCTCCAGGGCACCCAAGAACTCAATACATCTTCATCAGAGCGGGAGGGTTCAATTGAGATCCATTAGTTGGGCTGAGAGTAAAGGTGGAGCAGCTGTTGGGTCTTAGAAAGGCTTGTTGCATCTTTTGTGTTTGGAGAGCTGAGGTGTCTGTTTCACGCCCCCTCCTCGTCTTCTTCGTCAGCGAGCGAGAGAGTCGAGCTGCTGTCTGAAGATAGAGCCACTGTGGCTGTGAGATACGCCGCACAACATTAATTAGCAGCTCTCATTATAGCCCACGGCCTCGTCGCTCTGCAACTACTCACACACACGCTCATGCACAAAGATGTTTCCCAAGGTCTTGAAATCTTCACAATATGCTTGAATATTCTTGTTTACCAAGTTGCTTTAAACAGTTCTGATTCATTTGGGTGAAAACAAACCTAGAGGGATTTTCAGCAAATAACATTGAGTTGGTGCTTTGATTCGATGCATTATTTCTAAATCGTACCCAAAGAAATGCGACTGCAAATTCTGTTTTTATAGCACTGTATTAAAAATGACATGCAATCAGAATTGGAATTTTGTGGCTTTTAGTTCATGTCATGCATATGCCAGTGTACTGCCAAATATAAAGTACATATTTAAAACATTTTCTCTTCAGAGACCAAAAACTGACTCATTTTGTTTGCATAAGCTTATATTACTTTTTTTCCCAATTTAAATGCTTTCTAAAATAAGGATGACCCTCCCACTTGTGATTTCAGGAATTGCAGTTGTGATGTCCATTAAAGGGATAGTTCACCAAAAATGAAAATTCTGTCTTCATTTACCCACCCTCCACTTTTTCCAAACCTGTTTGAGTTTCCTTCTTCTGCTGAACACAAAAGAAGATATTTGATGAATGTTGGTAGCCACACAGTTGACGGTAGCCATTGACTTCCAAAGTATTCCAAACCATTGACTTCCAAGTAATTATGAATTTTTATCTCACAGTTCTGACATTTTCACACTATGGCAAATTTATATCTTGCAGTTCTGACTTTTTCTCAGATTTGAGTGAAATAAACTTCAAAAGTCAGAACTGTGAAATATAAACTTGCATTTCTGACTTTTTTCTTCCAATTGCGAGGTTACATCTCGCAATTCTGACTTTTTTAAAAAAAATCCAAATTGTGTGATATAAAGTTGCAAATTGTGTATTGCAATTCTGACTTTATAACATGATTGTGACTATATGTCATGCAATTCTGACTATAACTCACAATTGCGATTTTACATATTGCAATTAAGATTTTTTCAGAAATACGTGGTATAAACTCCCAATTTCTTACTTTTCTTGCAATTCTGACATTTTTCTAGCAATTGCGAGTTTATATCTTGCAAATGACTTTTTAACATGCAGTTGCGACTATATCACACAATTCTGACTTTACAACTCGCAATTGCAATTTTTACATCTTGCAATTCTGACACTTTTTCTCAGAATTGTGTGATACAATTTCACAATTGCAAGAGAAAGTCAGAATTGTGAGTAACACACTCCCAATTCCGACTTTTCCCACAATTCTGGCATTTTTCTCGCAATTGCGAGTTTATATCATGCAATTCTGAGAAAAAAGTCAGAATTGCAAGATGTAATTGGTGTGGCCTTTAAAAGTAATTTGAGGTGCAAAGGTCAATGGATTTTCATTGATTTTAAGGCTATTTAAAAAGGACAAGGAAATGCATCAGCACAGGAAAGAAAATCACATTCAAACCATTGCATGGAGTCTGTGGAAGTGTAGGTCAGAGTGTGTGTAATCTCTCCTACATGAGCACACACTATACACTCGCCGTATCTCTGTAATGCACGTTTCCTATATCCAGCCTTTCATTTCACCATCAGCCGCTCCTTTGAGTAGAATGATAGAGATTGGGGGTGTGTGACACAGAAAAACATACAGATGCTGAATGTTTCTTCAAAATCACTAGAAGAGCTTTCAGAGAACCCGTGTCTACTGTCCTGCACTGACCTGATGGGAAAAGCAGAACACAGCTGGAGTTCAGGGAATAATCTTTCACTCGTTTGTGTTTCCTGTACTTGTAAACTCTTGGAAGAGCAGGCCAGGCCTGATTTCACAACTTGGGAAGATTTTAGAGAGTTTAAGTGGGGCTTACCTTTGCTAAACATGCTAATGAACTACTAGGTTGTGCTGGGTGGTTGCTGCTAAGGTACTTCTGGATGGTTGCTAGGGTACTTCTAGATTGTTGATAGTGTTCTGTTTGTTTGCTAGGATGTTCTGGGTTGTTGTTAGGGTATTTCTAGGTGGTTTCTAAATGGTTTCTAGGGTGCATATATGTGGTTGCTAGGGTTTTCTGGTTGGTTTCTAGGGTACTTCTATGTGATTTATAGGGTGTTCTGGTTCTAGATTGTATCTAGATGGTTGCTATGGTTTTCCAGGTGTTTTATATGTTGTGTCTTGGTTCTAATTGTTTTATGGGTGGTTGCTAGGGCTTTCTGGTTGGTTGCTAGGGTACTTCTAGGTGGTTGCTTGGTTACTTTGGGTGGTTGCTAGGCTGCTTATAGGTGGTTCCTAGGGTGTTCTCTGTTGTTGCTAGAGTATTCTGGTTGGTTGCTAGGTGTTTTGGGTGGTTTCTAGGGTACTTCTAGATTGTTTTTAGGTTTCATCTAGGTGGTTGCTAGGGTTTTCATTGTGGTCGGTAGGGTACTTCTAGGTGGTTTCTATGGTGTGTCCAGGTGGTTGCTAAGGTGCTTCTAGGTGGTTCCTAGAGTATTCTGTGTGGTTGCTAGGGTGTTCTGGGTGGTTTTTATGGTGTTCTGTGTGGTTGCTAGGGTGCTTCTAACTGAACTTTTAAGCATTAACAGTTGGTGATGTTTTAACTTTTGAGAGTTGTAGCACAATCTAGTGTTTATTTAATGCAGTAACTGTTATTAAATCCCTATATCAAACTTTGCAATCCATTATGCAATGACTTTTAAGTCAACACAGTGTAACTGGCAGTGTTTTTACTTGTAATTTTGCCAGCGGCTGTTCAGATGTTTACAGGTTGTTTTGGGATTGCATCGTACAGCAGCTCTTTTATTGGAAAGTGACCTGATATTATTGGGATATCATGGCATTTGACAGGTGCTGTTCTAATGAAATGTGCTTTTAATAAGGTTTTATTGCTGATGCATGAATAAATAATGCCGCCCGTAGTTTATCTTCATTGTTGGTTAACAATGTCCAATCTGTCCCTTTAAACTGCAGCTGAAGCAACATCTGTGCTTTTATTCTGAGGTGACACTGATGGAGGTCATTTATATCAGTCCAAACTTGTAATGTCATTACAGAGGTGATGTGTTTGTCTCATTCTTCTTATTATCCGCAGCTGAGCTTGTCTTGTCCTTTATTTGACATGCTTGTTTCTAAATGCTATGGAAGCTTGTTTCCGCTAGGCACGCAGACCATTTTTCCCGTCGTTAAACTAGCAAAAGTGGATTCAGACACTCCCTAAGTGCACCTGCGCTTTAGACCATGTGCTTAGACCGGTGAAATAGGGCCCTGACTCAGTTCTGACTTTATAACTTACTATTGAAAGTTTATATAATGCTTTTCTGAGAAAATAAGTCAGAATTGCAAGATGTAAATTCACAATTACAAGAAAAATGTCAGAATTACGAGTTTGTCTTGAAATTATTGAAAATTGCGTGTTTATATCTCACAATTTTTACTTTATTACTTGCAATTGCGAGTCTATATCATGCAATTCTGACTTAATAACTTGCAATTGCGAGTCTATATCTCACAATTCTGAGAAAAAGTCAGAATTGTGAGATGCAAATTTGTGATAAAAATTCAGAATAGTGAGATAAAAAGTCGCAATTACATTTTTTTTCTTTTTTTTCATTCAGTGGCAGAAACAGGCTTCCATAAAATGCACAGTGAGCAGGTGCAAATGTGTTTTGTGTGTGTTTTTTCATTGCACTCTGCAAATGTGTAATGGAGTAGCTAATGTCTATAATTGTTGCTCTAGGAAAACAATGTGTTTTGTGTGCAAATGCAGGAAATGACATAGAGAGACGCAGCTCTGCCCTCTTCCTGTCCGTCAACACTTACGGTGGCATTTAAAGTGTTTGAAATCAGACCTCAGGATAATATTATTAAAGGATCAAGGCAGTTTGCTAAGCGGAGACACAGGGACTCGTCCAAATCTCTCTTAAGAAGCACAACACCAAGGTAAACAAGCAGAGAGATGAATCTTTAAAGACGGCCGGCGATGGACAGAACAGGTCTCATATTACAGAGCTATTTTCAGTAGGGAATGCAGTAATTGATTTTGCTTTTATGAGCACACTGGACCAGACTAAAGAAGTCCAGTGCCTGAAATAACCCTTGAGCATAAATGCAGTTAATGCATTCTGACACAAAATACTTACTGCCCTTTGTATGGACTGTAATGTGACACCTTCATATAAACCACATTCAATAATCACCCAATACTGTGATGATACATACTGTATGTTAGTTTACTGCTGACAGTTTGTAATCATTTTCATTAATAAGTCATTAACAAAACATCATTACATTATATAATTCTTAACAGATCATTAGCTAATGCACGTTTAGATTAGAAGTGACGTGCGGCTTTAATTTACAGTATCTATATTTCAATGTATGTGAACTAATGGTCTGTTATGTATTATATTTCATAATGTCTCTTAATGACTTTATAAGCACGAAAGTTATTGTGAAAGTTATTATGAGTCACCCACAAAGTTATTATTGACAAATATAATCATGATTTATTTATTTATTTTCTTGTAAAAATTAGTTTAAGATCAAATAGTCATACATTACTATTAAAAAATTTGGGGTAAGTAAGATTTAAAATAAATAAATACATAAACTGTTAAATCAAAATTAATGCATATTAATGTCAAAATGCAGATTTGAATAAGAGACTTCTTTCAGAGAGGAAAAAAATCATTTTTTTCCGTAATTTTTATCAGCAGTGTATATTAAAAGGCAATGTATGTAATTTTACTGTAAAAAATGTTTAAAATTATTTTACAGTAAATATTTAACATGGTATGACTTAACTTAAGCAGTTTTTATTGATTAAACCATAATCATAATAACACATCTAATTTCTCCTAAAACTTATAAGTTTAAACAATAATTGGCAGTGATATATAAGGCAATGTAATTTTATTGTAAAAAATATTAAAAAATATTTTTAAATGCATAAATTAATTTATTTTAATTCACAAAAAGATAGTATGCGTACTAATAAAATAGTTTGGAATTAACTAAAAAGTATGATTTAATGTCTTATGTTTTTTTTATTTTTTTAACCACAGTTAATTTTTGATTAACTTTTGATTCATAATATAACCTTCATTGGAAATATTCTCAGTACATATTACAGAAACAAACAAACAAAATTGACATTAAGAGTTATGAGCTGTAAAATATACAGTCACACTTTGTAAGATAGTCACGGTATTTTACAGTAAACCACATTTTTCATATTTACAGTATATTAAACCTAAATCTTTCATTCTTTTTTTGCCCTAGGAGCCTCTTTCTCTTTGAAATTATGAAGGGTTTTTTTTTTTTTTTCCCTGAAGTGATGTTTGATCCAATGTCATGAATGGACAGTTGAGGGTTTTGTGCATGTAAAGGTTTGTGCTCCAGCACTTTTATCCTCTGTGCAGCAGTGGTCTTCTTAAATCCAGATTATGTGTGTGTGTGTGTGTGTGAGTGTATTCGGCGGCTCTATGGCCGCGCGGACTCCTCCTCTCCTCCTCCTCCTTCTCTCTGCGCAGAGGAGCAGCGGGGAAGGAAGTTATTAGTGTTCTGCGCTCCAGTTCTGCGCTGTCGGAGGATATCCTTCTCCGTCCAACTCTCAAATTCCAAGGATTGTTCTGTTTTTCTTTCCCACTCCTCCTCCTCCTCCTCTTCTTCTTCTCTCCAACCGGATCCGTCTATTTCTGCGCGTCTGAGGGTTTTTTCTTCCCTATGCGCGTGTATGTGTAGAATTACGCATCATCTCTGGAATCTCGATCCGCTGTGATTTTTTTGGGGGGAATATTTTCCATCAACGCTCGTTTTCACCCAGAACTTTTCGCCTTTTCGCGCCTTCGGAACACTTAGACGGAACATTTAAAGCAACCCGGACTGTTTCGAGCGAACGACAGCGTAGCCTTTATCAGAACGGAAAGTTTTTCTTCTCTTTTCCTCCGCGCGAGGCACATCAGCCGCTGTCACGATGGAGAGCGAATGTCTCCGCATATAGCGTGCCAAGTGTCTCCTCTGCGTTTTTA
Organism: Cyprinus carpio; assembly: GCF_018340385.1. Taxonomy (NCBI): domain Eukaryota; kingdom Metazoa; phylum Chordata; class Actinopteri; order Cypriniformes; family Cyprinidae; genus Cyprinus; species Cyprinus carpio. The sequence goes on along the minus strand of NC_056606.1, from coordinate 21,801,347 downwards.
CGATCATAATACACTTATCGCGCTTTTAAACGAACACAAACTACCAGTTGACGCTCAAACGAGCCGATATCTCTGGACTGCGAGTGTTGGATTATCAGGAGGACACTAGAGGCTCCAGAGCTCTGCGCTTTTACGCACGTTTGCGCGCCTGGAGAGCGTCATGAATCTGCCGTCCGGAGACGTTGTGACTTTATGTCCTCATCCTGAATCCCACTTCTCTGCCATCGTGATGTTTTGATGCTGTTCATTTTTGCTTTACAAATATGATGAAATGGCAGCCCCGGAAGAAGGTAAGAGATTTATGGGAGCGTTCTGTGAGTTTGGCAGTAGATCAGGAGGGGAAAGACCTCTGCGTGAACATGATCTTAAAGGCTGTGCGGTGGATTCGGGCTTTTGATGATGAGTATTGGATGCAAAGTAGAGGATTTGTGGGCAGATGTGGACTAGATTGTGGTTTATATGCAGACAAACCTTCATCATTGGTATGTCCAGTATTTATTCATAGAGATCAGATTGCATTGATCTGCTCATGCTAGTGATTCATCTCTTTTTATTGCATTTTATCCTTCATCTAACATGTGATTTGTGATCCAATGCAAAGTCACCTCAAAAATGTTTGATAAATGCCACACTTTCTGTTTTTAATCAGTTGACTAATGCATCTACAGCATCTTTAACTTTACCAGAAGCACAGTGTCTTTGAGGCTTTGCTCATATGGACATTATAGCGTTGCATATGCTTCAAATTCCATTGGTTTTCCGGTCCAAATCGTTTGACGACACAATCCGTGACCTGTTTTGCTGTCTTATGTTGGTTTTGAATGAACTAAATGCTGAGTGTGCCATTGCCTTGGGCCCTTTGAACACAAGCCAAGGCTTGCAGTTGCATCTCCTGCTCCACTAGAGGGCAAACACCCTCAGATCACAGGAACCTTCCTCCCTTTCCATGTTCTTCTGAGAACAAACAATAAATCCATGACATTCCTCTGCTTTTGTTTAAGCGGAGATTTTGATTAGCTCACGTTGTGCCTGTAATTGCATTTGCTGTATTGTTGCGTCTCCAAGATTAAAGGGCCCTAAATGGGTCTTTTGTGCATCAAAGATGATGACGCTCAGTGAGTGAGTCATTGCTACAGCTGCCGAACACCTCTTAGGGTTTGTAAATAAGACCTCCATGGAAGATAAAACCTGATTCGCAGCTGGAGAGCGGCGTAAGGTCGCGCAGCGCAAACAAACTTTGGGTTCCTACGCTGTTGTTGTTCAGTTCACAGGCGACTTAAAGTGATGATATGACAAAAGAACTTGATTATTTTGTTCTCAATAGAAGAAAAAGAGTATTTGGCTCTCCCCGGCGGGAGTCAAATCGCATTCGGCTCATTAGGGTCTCCACTTTTCTCCTCTATTGGAGGCATATTGTTTGGAGCTGCAGTTAATTAAAAGGCACCGCAGGCCGCACTCGACTACAAACACGCTTGCAGAAACAGGCACGGCATGAAGTGCGAGTTTGTCGTGACTGTTCGGAAGGCTAAAACTCAGTGCTTTTGTCTTACATAAACTGTTTGATGGTGGAAACCTTTAGGCACTTCAGGATTCGATTTTGAATCAAGGAGTCGTGCTCCAAAATGATTCATGATTCTTTTGGTGCAAAATTACAATTATCAGTGTGTGTGTGTGTGTGAATGGATTCCTAGTCATTTGAGAAGGAATCATGATGTAGGTATGTTTAAAGGCTGATTTTGGCATGGTCGAGGGTTTTGTAGGGCGAGATCGCCCAGGTTTTTGGCACGGTCACGCTTACAGTTGGCCGACTGCTCGCATTCTTTTCTGAGTTGGCTCAACACATTTCCGAAAGGGTTTTGCATTGGCACCATTAGTAAAGCACACTCACACACAGTCACATACACTATCGTTCAAAAGTTTGAGGTCAGTAAGATATGTTTTAAGGAACGGATACTTTTATTCAGCAGAAATGTATTAAATTGATCAAAAGTGACAGTAAAGATATTAATAATGTTCTCATCAAAGAATCTGGAAAACAAAACAAAACAAAAACTAATTCAAGCAAAACTAAGCAGCAGAACCATTTTCAACTTTGATAATAATAAGAAACAGTGTTATTTTAGTATTATTATTATTTACTTTTTATTACTATTATTATGTTAGCATTGAGTGTTTCTTAATAAATACCAATCAATCATACAAACAAATATAATAAAAATAAAAAAAACAATATATAATAAAATTTTTTTTTTTCAATTTTATGTGTTTTAGTCATTTTTTGATATTTGTTATAAAATAGATCTATTTTTTTATATAGTACATAAAGTTAGACTAAATGAAAATGTTACCTTGGCAGCTAGCTGAAATAAAATAATTTAATTTAATTTATTTATGGTTGTAGTTTTTATTAACTATAATGACCCTGATGAGAAATGTTTCTTGAGCAGCAAATCAGCACATCAGAATGATTTCTGAAGATCATGTGACACTGAAGACTGGAGTAATGATGCTGAAAATTCAGCTGCGCATCACAGGAATAAATTACATGTTTAAATATATTTAACTAGGAGACACTTTTTAAAAATTGTAGTAATATTGCACAGTATTGCTGTTTTTACTGTATTTTTGAGCAAATAAATGAAGCTTTGGTGAGCAGAAGACACTTACTGACCTCAAACTCTTAAACAGTAGTATATTTCCAGTAAGGTATTTCTAAACTGTTTTATTGTCCTCTATTCTAAGTCAGACCATTCTTAGTCAACACACATACTGAAGTTTAGTATTTGACTCTTTCCTACTGTATCTCATCATCATCTTTTAGTACTCAGTCAGTAGCTCCTGGTACCATGTTAAGCTAGATTTGTTTTTCTACACTCATAAATCTCTCATCTCTCCTTTTATCATTCCTTATGCTCTTGTTTTTGTACTCCTCCTGCTTTTGTTTTATTAGCGCTTATCCTACACGCATCTCTCGTGCCCCTTCCGGTTTTAAGATTGTTTGGCCTGAAGATAGCTCCAGCTTTTAAGACACTCATAGTAATACTCTTTTACTTAAAAACTAGGCCTCTCGTGTCATCCCTGAAGATGAATCCCATATTCGGCTCTTCGTGGAGATCAATAAAGCATCTCAGAGTTTGCTAAAGACCTCTTGGGTGCCTCTGCTCTGGATTGGATTACACTAATATGTTCAAAAGCACTTTATATTTTCCTAGCTCCACTGTCGGTGTGCGCCGATAAAGCTCGTAGAGGGGAAGACTTTGTTTACCGCGGATTACAAGGATTACGGCGCTCACACTGGCTCTCCCGGTATCACTACCTCAGCAGATTAAACATCCCATCCATAACTCACTCAGAAGGGCTCGGAGAGCGGCCTGCAGTTATCTATTACCGAGGGCAGGTGTACAGGTGCTTATTCTCGGTGTCAGTGCGGCTGATTCAGGCCTATGGAGGCCAGTGGGCACACCCCACGAGCGCTAATTCTCTCAAACGCACACTCTTTTAATCATTTATCCATGAATAATTTGGAGATGATGAAAGTTGCTGAAAGACAAGAACCTGGTGAAGTTTTGTGCTTTCTGGGGCATCTGCTATGAAAGCGGCGACAGAGCGAGGAGCTCATCCTTGGAATAGGTTTTATTTTTAGACGGCTTTGTTTCGTTTCCTCTGTGTCTGAAGCGTTTGTTTAAAATGTATAGCTCCTGTACAGATTCTCATTTAATGATAATTTGCATATTTGAACGTTGTTTTCATGCAACTAATGTTGTCAAGTGTGTTTATACCAGGTATTAGCATTTGTGTTTCACTAGGATCTGCTTCAGTTGGTACACTATTGATCAAAAGTTTGGGGTCAGTGAGATTTGTATTGTTTTTGAGTAAAATTAATACTTTCAATCAGCAAGGATGTGTTAAATTGATCCAAAGTAAACAGTAAACACATTTCAGATGCTGTTCTTTTCAACTTTTCTATTCATTCAAAGAATCCAGAAAAATGAAATGTATCATGGCTTCCACAATAAATATAAGGCAGCACAACTATTTCCATTGAAGTATTTATTGGCTGCTGAAAATTCAGCTTTGCATCACAGAAATAAATTAAATTTCAAAACGTATTCAAATAGAACACAGTTATTTTAAATTGTATTAATATTTCACAATATTAGTGTATTGATTTTTGATCAAATATATGCAGCCTCAGTGAGCTTAAGAGACTTCTGAGCATACATACGATATTCATATTTACAACTTTAAGTTTTTTGTTTAAAGATACACTATAGAATGTTTTGTTTGAAACTTCTCCTCTGCAAATATCTCAATGTGCACGATTCACATTATTCTAATGGAAAAAAAGTTTCGGCAATCTTTTATTTGCTCCGCCTCTGAAACAACTTTCCCTTTCCGATGACATCATCAAGCCCTCCTAATTTTAGTGTTTGACGGTGTAATCAATACAAATAAACACCCTATGTTTATTCTCATCAAATATAATTTTTAACTTGGAAATGTGTCAAATTTTGGACGTAAAATATGCTACGAACTTTTCAGTTTTAACATTGATTTTATTGCCAATTTTTGGCTATCAAATGTTGACGTAAACAAACCTTGCAAAATTACTTATTGTTTTTTTTTTGCAAACTTCTGTTTCTAAATATCGAACGCTCTGATGATGTTGTTGAAGGCAGCAGGAATAGCTATAGATAGTTGACATCTTCCCATAGAGATGGAGCATTTTTTTCTTCTCTCGGTTTAATAAACGATACTCCAGTCCGATGTGATTTAGCGGCAGATTCACTGAAGTGGGCTTAACCCTTATCGGAGGCGATACTCCTGCACTAACCTCATTTAGCAGCTCTTAACCTCTGGGGAGCTGCAAATCCTTATCTCCATTTGATTCCTGCGTTATTTATTAGATCTCTGCGGGGAGGCTATCGTTCTCTCGCCATTATATCCATCACCGGAGCCACTCGTGTCCCGCCGCATCCAAACACAGCTTAGCGAATTCTCCATGACAAACACGCTATCATCTACTGCACCTGTTTGGTTGGTATGTGGCCACTGATTTTTGATTTTGACTGAGCGCTTTCCATGTCGACGGGCGTTCGCGAGGTAACCGGAGCTCTGTGTGGATCTTGATGAGGAAGGTGTTTTGAAGAGCCTCCCGCAACGAGAAAGGAAGAGCACAGGGAGACAGGTGGAGGATTAACATCAGCGGCTGATGCACCTGCTGGGTTTATGATTTGCCAGCGTATTTACAGCCTTCCACGATGAGCAGAAACGCTTTGAATCAGACGCCCAGGCAGACGGCCAGTCCTGCTGCGGGTCTCGCGGCTCACCTGCGTGTGAATGCTTAGCTGCGTTTTGAGGAGCCAGCGGGGGGAGTTATTAGGCAACCTTGAATAGATTCCCTCTGGTTCTCATCTTTCAGCCGCTGACACCAAGATGAACTTCCTGTTCTGCTTGTTCCCTCTGGTTTTTCACCTCCCAGATTGGCTCTTTTCTCCCGAAAGATGCTGTATGCAACACACACATACTTTTATTTCCGCTTGCAACAGAATATAAGGCTTTAAATGTACTGCATTTTGCTAACTGTTGCTAACACAGATAATCTTTGTAGAATATCCCATAGGAATGAACTGGCGATTTCTGTGAACAGTGTAAAATGTGTTCATAAAGTGGAAAATATCAGAGTATCATTTATAAAACCAAGAGAGGAAAACAGTTTCATCTCTATGGGGAGATATTAAGTATCTCTATTAATTCATGTCCGCTTTAACAATATTAGTAATAGCAGTTTGTGACTCAGTTCTAAGTGAAAAAGGGTATTTGATGAGAATAAATGTAGGGAGACCAAGAAACCTTGGCATAACAAACCAAATTGGAAAAATTCCCGTTCACTTTAAAAACATCAGAAAATGTTATATTTAGAAATAGCAGTTTGAGAATTACATAATGATAATGATTTTTGTGTATGCACTTTGATAGTTAGCCAGTTGCCAACTATCATAAAATCAATGTGAAGTGCCATTCGTAACCCATTTTACTCCCATAATGTGACCCATTTAAGTGTAAAAGGATATTTGAGAATAATAAATGTAGGAAGATCAAGAAACTTACAAACCATAACAGACCATGTGATTGGAAACAAGGCTGTGGAATTCAGGCCACAAGGTTTATTTTGTGTCAGCAAAATATACTAGTACAGTTAGCCAAATCTAAACTCATAAAAACCATTTATTTTCAAAACTTGACACGTCTAAATGGAAAGGGATATTTGATGGTGTGAAATGTCATTCAAAAACCATTTATTTTCAAAACTTGACACGTCTAAATGGAAAGGGATATTTGATGAGAATATGTAGGGTGATCACGAAACATTGGCATAACAAAGACTGTGTGATTAGAAAAAAGAAGCTGAAAAATAAGAGGGCTTGATGATGTCATCGGAAAAGGAAAGTCGTTTCAGAGGCGGAGCATACAGTATGAAAGATTACAAAAGCGAAATTTTATATGTGAAATAACGTGCACTGATGAATTGTTCAGAATATTCCAGTAGATTGTCCCATAGAAATGAAGTACAAAGTTTGTCAGTCAACAGTGTAAAATATTGTTATCAAAGATAAAAATAAATCTTTATAGATGTAAAGGGATGGTCCATCCAAAAATGCATGTTTAATCCACTGCATGATGTCCTAAAGATTAATTTAAAGATTTGAAAATGAATAAATGGATTAATATTTTCTTTTAAAAGTACCCAAAATACCATGGTACTATTATAGTATTCTTGAAAGTACCTTACAAAATACTATGGCACATGATTTTTCATTATCATTTGATATGTCACTGTAACCACACTACTTCAAGGATTATATAATATAATAATGATTTATATAATATTGATTTAGGTGTTATTTCATATATGCCAGATATCAACCTAGCTTGGGATTATTTTAAAAAGGTTTTTTCTAACAATATGTGACAAGCATGCTCCACTTAAACGTTTAAGGATAAGTGGCAAAGACAACCCCTGGTTTAATGATACTCTCTCTACACTTATCAGACAGAGAAATGCTGCTTGGGCGAAGGCAAAAAAAATCAAATGATCTATTAGATTGGAGTTCTTATAGAGCATTAAGAAATTCATGTACTAATTCAATAAAATGTGCAAAACGTGATTATTATCTCTCTATGGTAAATGAAAATTTAAATAATCCTACTAAATTCTGGAAGCTAGTAAAATCTATTTCAGGAACGAGTTTATCAATTAAAATTCCAGATCACTTAATTGTTAATCAAAATATTGTTAGAGGTAGAGCGAATATTGCTGAACCCAGGCAGTTTTTTAATTACTCCACTATCAAAACATCACACTTATATAATTCTCTATACAGAATTAGTTGTCTCTGATAAACATTGTCCCAGGCAGGTGTTTAATTTCTCTCCTATTACAACATCCCAGGTTTATAATGCTTTAGTGAAACTCGATGTAAAAAAATCTGCAGGGTGGATAAAATTGAGCCTTATTTTTTAAAAATAGCTGCTGGTATTTTAGCAGAGCCAATTGCTTCTATTTTTAATTTAAGTTTAATTTCAAATATTATTCCGAGAGCGTGGAAGTTGGCAACAGTTACTCCCTTATTTAAAAGTGGAGATCCTTCAGATCCTAACAACTACCGCCCTATTTCTAGATTACCAGTCTTAGCTAAATTATTTGAATCATTGCTAAACGATCAATTAAAACAATTTTTAAACAGATAATAATGTTCTTAACGATTACCAGTCAGGCTTTATAGCAGGTCATAGTACCCTAACTGCAGTTTTATTAGTTACAAATGACCTTATAAACTCTTTAGATTGTAAAAAAGTCCTGTGCCGCATTATTTGTCGACCTTTCAAAAGCCTTTGACTCTGTTGATCATAATTTATTATTACAGAAACTTAGATCTATAGGTATTAGTGAAGCTGCTATGAAATGGTTTGATAATTATCTATCAGAACGAACTCAATGTGTGAATATAGAAAATTATAATTCTCCTTTTCTTCAAGTTAAAAAAAGGAGTTCCACAAGGATCTATTTTATCTCATATCCTATTTTCTATTTTTATAAATGATTTGGATTCAGGAGTAGATTCTGCTAATGTGCATCTATATGCTGATGACTCAATTATTTATACAGCAGCAGCATCTATAAATCAAGCTCTGATGAATTTACAAAAAGCATTTAATACTATACAATATACGTTGGATAAATTAAAATTAGTTTTAAATTCAAAGAAGACAAAATATATGATTTTTAACCGCACTCACCGTAAGGATACAGACATAACAATATCAACTTTATGTGGTTCAGAAATTGAAAGAGTCGGTTCCTATAAATATTTAGGTATATGGCTAGATGAAAAATTAGCATTTAATGTTCACATTGATCAATTGCTGAAGAAGCTTAAACCAAAACTAGGGTTTTTCTATCGTATTAAAAAATTGTTTTCCCTATGAGGCCCGAAAGAAACTGGTTGAGAGTACTTTTTTAACAATAATTGACTATGGTGATCTTGTTTACATGCATGCAGCTTCCGCTGTACTAAGAAAATTTGGACTCTGTATATAATGCAGCGTTACGTTTTTGTATGTGGTGCAGAAAAATACCGTACGCATCATTGTATTTTGTATGAATCTTTATCATGGTTCTCTTTGTATCATAGGAGAATTTACACATGTATGTATTATTGCAAAGGCACTCCTAGATCGCAGCTGCATCTTTGTTTAAAAGTCCCAAGAGTTTTTATACTAATGGTTATGGTACCAGATCGCAGCTGCATCTTTGTTTAAAAGTCCCAAGAGTATTCACTGAATTTGGAAAGCATGCTTTTTTTTTATGCCCCCAGGGTTTGGAACGACCTACAAAATGTATTGAAATTAGAGTCTTTGCCATCTTTGAGCACTTTTAAATTTATTCTGTATTCTACATTTAAAGAGTCTTGTAAATGTTTTTTCTTGAACTTCGATCTATTTTGATTTGTTGGATTGTTTGTGTTTTAATTATGTATGTGTCTGAAACTATATGAGTGCTGCCGTTTTTGACCAGGTCTCCCTGGAAGAAGAGACAATTATTTGAAAAAAAATGCATCAAACCATAAACAAATAAAAAAAAAATAAAATGTGCCCTGGCAGCAACGTTTTACCATGTTTTTGTAAAATTATGCTTCAAACTATAAACTTCTCTAAAAAGCTTGTCTGATGTTTTTAAAGCAAGGGTCATTTTTATCAGCCGTGGTGTCTTGAAGTTCCTGGACTGTGTCTGATTGTGTTTCTACCAGATGCTGCAGAATCTAATATGACTGATAATGCTGTTGATGAAATCAATTTAAGCTGGACCCTGGAGTTCATTAGATTGATGAAGTGTGTAGTTTGCAGTTCTTATCAAGGCTGAACTATTAGAATGCATGCAAAAATACTCCATAATACTATTTCTGCAGTTGTATTTCTGCTTACTGTACATTTTTCCTGTATGCATGGAGAACCTGGATGACCTGCTTCATCTGCCCAAATCTGCAGTACACAACCAGAGCACAGAGTGTATCCCGAGGCAATGTACTCAACTTGACCTTCCATTTCCAGTGTGACGAATGAACCAGAAGTGTGATTTAGCATCACTGTAACTCGTTAAGTCAGACTGCCAAAAGTGAAGTCATTTTTAAACTAAATTGGATTAAAATGCAAAATAACCTTCAGAGATGAACATGCATAGTGAGGTTATGCAGCATGCTACTGTTTGAGATGTTTCTACTAAGTGGATAAAAAAAGAAGAAGCCGCAATATGCAGTACATACTAAGTAAAAAGTATCCTGGTATTCCATTTACATTCGCCATGGATGTTTCATCATGTAATGACTCTGCTGATTGCTATTGATTAGCATGTGTGTGTGCTTGTAAGCATGTGGCGTGAAGATAGTGAAAGAGGCCAAAACTGCTGTTAATCAGGCCCTTGAGCAGATGCATGCAGGACCATTCCGCACACATTTCCCCGTGTGATGAGGTAGAAAAACTGCTCAAATGCAGCAGGAGGATCCTGCATTCAGACCTGCTGTAGTGAAGCTCATCCACACTACAAAGACAAACACAGCCTCTGACCTACAATTCTCCCAGCTCAATGTGTTGCTTTATTTTGCATTTGATGCGACTGCATAAAGGTGGGCGAATCACCAAAATATGAGGAATTTTGCTTCTACAATGAAAATAGTTCCAAAGAAAGTTGAGCACAATTACCTGTCGCGAATCTCTGGGAAACACACAGCAGGAACAAATCGGTTGAGTAAATGCTTCAATAAATCACTAATAATGGCAGCCACTTTTGTTGTTACTGAATGAGTCGTTGTATATGAACAAATCGGTTGGGTAAATGATTCAATGAATTGCTTGTAATGGCAGTCACTTGCTTTGTTCATGAATGAGACATTGTTTTTAAGCAAATCAGTTGAGTAAATTATTCAGTGACATGCTAATAATGGCAGTCACTTATGTTGTTCCTGAATGAGTGGTTATATTTAAACTAGCCTAATCGGTTGAGTAAATGATTCAATGAATTGCTTGTAATGGCAGTCACTTGCTTTGTTCATGAAGGAGTTATTGTGGATAAAATAAATTAGTTGAGTAAATGAGCTCGTTTACATTGCACGTTCTTAAGCCAATTATGCTTAATAAGCCAAAAATGCACTTGGTCATGTAAACGCGGTAACCAGTTTTCTTTTATCGGAGTAAGGTTATAAATGGCTTCTTACTCTGATTTTGCACGGTATGTAAACGCAATAACCTGATTTCTGTTGGCATATTGAAGTGCACATGTGTGATATGTGACAGGAATGCATCGTTGGTGCAGATTTAAATGCATCTAGACTGAGCAAACGTCTTGCAGTAAAGAAAGAAGGAAATATATCACAAAAGCAGACTTTTTCATGACTCGGAAAATGATAAAAATGTGTTCTGATCTCGTGCAGCAGAAGTAGAAGTAGTTCAGTCACAATGCTGCATTTATAACTGCATGAGAGGATAATATAATATAATATAATATAATTCCCAACATGTTGCAAGTTGACATGTTGCAAGCTTAATTTAATATCACAACTGACAAACGTATGGAATACTCTGCGCAAATGATTATATTTTGACGTCACTACAGGGAAATAACTGGTCTTATTAATGAAGTCATGTAAATGCAGCTTACTTGCGTTGACAGGTTACTGATGTGCATGGAAATGAGAAAAACTGGTTATTTTCATAAGCTGATATTTGTGAGTTATCAGCTTGCTAGTGTGCATGTAAACGTGCTCAATGATTCAATGATTAGCTTATAATGGCAGTCACTTGTGTTTTTCTGAATGAATTACTGTGTTTTAACAAATTGATGGAGTCAGTGATTTAGTGACTCACTTATAATGGCGGTCACTTGCTTTGTTTATGAATGAATCATTGTGTTTAATCAAATCAGTTGAGAAGATTCAATGTCTCACTTATAATGGCAATCAAAAAATTATATATTGATTTAAAAATGAAGTTTATATTGATCATATTTTAATAGCCATGTGGTAATATCACAATGCCATTTTAAATCTTTCAGTAGCAAATATATATCTCATAATTGTGATTTTTCCTTCATATCTTTTTATGCGACTGTTGTTTTGTCCCTTTTTCTCACATTTAGGCCTGCCTGTTCTATTTAGTCTGATTTGGAAATGAACTTCCATATATATCTACAGTCATGCCATCCAGCTTTACGTGTCCTTTAGCATTAATTAATTAATTTATTAATATTCACTCTAATGCTCTGATGAGTTTTTCCTGATCTCCCTGGGTCGAGTCCATGGTGCACCAACTCTTGTTTCACCATCGGCGTGTGGTAACACATGACAACTGCCAAGCAATAAATCTTCAAATCCCACTAATTCCATCAGAGTTTGTCAGAGATGGGGAGATTTCGAGCGGTGTGACCTGGTGAAAGCACTTCTTTCAGGAGAGCGGAGAGCCGTTTCTGTCAGCCGCCTTTGTATGCGGCCCGCTGACTTTCTTGACAGGTAAATTGAACGGTAAACGCTGCATTTCACACGCAGATTGATCGGCTGTGCCTCACCGGACACATTAAGCTGCAGGAGTTTGGCACACTGGTCTGCTGTTTGAGCCGCCCATCCGTAACAAAACGCTGATGTTTGTTTCCAGTTCGTGCCATGTGGGCCGTTTAGACTGGACTATATACGGCGATGCATTGAACATTTAGGATATGTTTGCAATGACTTTGGTGGAGATGTGCAATTAAGTAACATTAAGTTTACTAATCATTAGATTCGTTTTTGGAAACCCCTCTTGTCTTGTGACTCACATATGTTTTAATAGTATCTCTGATTTAAACTTTATTAGCAGAAATGGCATTAGAGTTGATAAATGTGATTTATTTTACATTTGGTAAATGTGAGTCAGTTCAAACTGTCCACTTCAATAAGTCGTTTAAAAACTAATTCATCGGTTCATTTGCATCATGGTTTAAAATGGTCAATGAGGCATTTTCATTTATAAATATTTTAGTATTTTAGTAATATGTGGTAAAATTATAAGTAAATAGTATTATATATCATTTTAACTATCATTTTCTCATTCACCAATAAAACAAAAAACAGCAGTATTTCTTTTGTTTTTTCTAGTGCTGTCAACTGATTAATCGCGATTAATCGCATCCAAAATGCGTAAAAGTTTTATTTACATAATAAATCTGTGTATTGTGTATACACACATACAGTATATATTTTGAAAATATTTACGTTTATATTTATATTCATATAATTTATATTATATAAAAATATATTTAATATATAAACGTAACATATTTTTCTTAAATATATGCATGCATGGGTGTGTATTTGAATATACATAATAAATATACACAGTACACAAACATATATATGTTATGTTAACAAAAACTTTTATTTTGGATGCGATTAATCGTGACTAATTGTTTGACAGCCCTAGTTTTTTCTTTATTCACAGTAAACTTGGCTTATATTTGATTATATTGTATTTTATACATTTTTATACAAAAATTAAATTGTTTTATTTACTTGCATTTACCTTTTTGAGCTTACTCACTTTAAGCCATTTCCCAACCAGTATACATTGATTTTCATCAAAAGCTAAAAAAAGAAATATTAAAATTGTATTTTTAGCTATATTTTCCAGCTCTAAATGGGACAGGGAATGATTTTCTGACTCTCTGTTGTGTCTATAGTCGTCTGATAGCTATTATGAACAATAACAGTGACCCAAATACACCTCAGTGTCATGAAGTATGCTGCGGTCAGTCTTTATTTTGCCGGGATGTTGTATATGTGAGTCAGACACACAAGGCCTGTGATATGAAAGGCTCATATCGTAGTAAATGCTGTAGAAATGCCAACTCTTTTTGTTCGCCCTTGCGTTTCGAGCAGCTCATTGCAGCAGCAGAAGCGGCGGTGTACTGTATTCATCACCTGCCAAACAGAGAGAGAAGAGCGGGAGGCAGAAAGGTCTCCTGAAGGGCGTGTGAGGAGGAAGGGAAGGTGTTTGCTCTCAGTCAGTTCACCTTGAGCTGCGCTGGTTTGCCCGTTGGCTAGCAGAGCAGGACGTGTCAGTGAGTTTTGAGGGGAAGTAATGAGCGAGTGGGGCGTTTAGTTTGTGAATCCTGAGTATGATGAGCATAGAGCTTAAATATTTTAAAATAGTTTGCATTAATTGAAATAAAATTAACTAAAATATAAATATTAATTGAAAAAATTAAAATTAGACATGCTGACTTAGCAACTAACTGAAATCGTGTAATTTTAAAGTACTAAAATGACTCATAGCTTAACTGATTCATCAGAACATCTTGATTCCTTGTTTAATGATTCTGAATCATTCTGTGAAAATAGTGAATCTGGAAGTAGTTCATTTATTTTGAATGTAAATCATCATTTATTATATTAAGTGAAAATTAAACACAAACTTTTTTTTTTATTTGCAACATGCTTGCAGTGCCAACAAAAAGGTTTAGCATGTATTTTGTATTTGCAGCTTTCCGTTTTTCCTTTATTTATGTATTTATTTATCCATAAAAAACAATAAAAAAAAAAAAAATCTGATGCATCAGGAATCATTTTGTAAGGGTGACTCCCTAAATCAGAATGGGACTGAATCGTGATGTGCCAAATGATTCCCACCCTTATTTAATGCTGAAACTGAATATTTGGTGGATTATGCATCTAAATTTGATTAGGTAATGAAATGTTATGTTGAAAACTTATGAAAGCATATTTTTCATAACATGCACTGATGAATCTTTCACGAAAAGACCATTTATTGAGAAGGCGAAATGCATCTTGCATTTTGATTTCATGTCTGTAACTCATAGTGCTTCAGCTCTCTAAAATAGATTTTTACTATTAAACAGATTCACATACTGAGAGACAGAAAGCAGTGTGGGCGTGTAAGCAGCCAAACTGAGCACGAACACCCCGAGACGTCTCACCCACCGCCGCGTCCCTCACAGATCAAACCGGCTCTCTGCTTCTGGAACGTGTGAAAAGATGAAATAATGGAGGGCCACAGGGCAGCGCTCGCTGAGGCTTCACAACACCCGCTAATGTAATTGGTTTCAATTCCCAGCACTGCTGCCGCACCCTTCATACCCACAATGCCCCTCCACCCTTGTCACTTCCTGCAGCGTGAGGACGAGCACATGAGAATACAGCCATTTAGATTTCAAACACCTTTGTCACAGAAGTGTGAATCACTCTATTTCTGTTTAGAAAGACTGCGACAGAATCACTCGCTCTATTCTGAAATAGGAAAAGATACATTTATTATTATATTAACTTACAGATAAATAAATATAATTAAATATTGTATAAAACGTTTTATTAGAGCTGTCAAACGATTAATCGTGATTAATCACATCCAAAATAAAAGTTTTTGTTTGCATAATTTATGTGTGTGATCTGTGTATATTTATTATGCATATATAAATACACACAGTATATATTTACATGTCTATATTTATAGTCATAAAATGTATATTATATTAATAATATTTTTCTGAAATATATAAATGCATGTGTGTATTTATATATACATAAATATACACAGCATACACACATTTATTATGTAAACAAAAACTTTTATTTTGGATGCGATTAATCGTGATTAATCATTTGACAACACTACTTTTTATAGAATTTTATTAATTATAATAAATACATTTGTTATAATAAATATGCTATTTATGAGTAATTAAATGTGTGTGTGTATATATATATATATATATATATATATATATATATATAAAATCAAAGTATAAAAAATATATGTAGTGTTTATAGTTTTATTATTTATATTATTATTTTATTACTTAAATGTAATTAAATATATAACTTTATTATATTGTAATTAATATAATTTTAAACAATGCAATAATAAAATTACTCATAAAATTATTACATAAATTGCTCTATGAAATTATTATTCTATTTCTGTATGTCACATGATGGGCAGAGTGAAATTGTTATGTGATGTTTTCCGTTGTGAGCCGCAGTCATTTATTTGCTTGAGAAAATGAACATATTTTTGGTCTCGAGTTTGAAATATTACAAATTGACTTCATCAGATTGCTTGTTCTTCGATCTGAGAGTTTGTGTGTTTTTGTGCTGGGAAAAATGTGTTTATTGTCTTTGTGTATAAACTTGGCTCGATTTGGACATCAGTTTGCACCTTTTCCAGAGGTTTGTAGTAAAATTGGTCATGTGTTTCTTTACAGAATTTGACTGAATTGGTGTCAAACAACAGAAAATTTATCACATAAACAATGTTTAATGAATCATTTGACGTTAGGAAAATGTATTTTTTTTCTCAAAGGTTGCTCTTTCATAGCTCAGTTGTATTTTAACTTTGTTTCTGATGTTAATGCTTAAATGCTTGGTATATACAAATCTGAGCACAGTTTGAGACGTGACTGAGGTTTACTCTGAATCGTGAGGGTTTTTTGTCTTCATATAAATGAATATGAGATGCATGATGCTTACAGTTTCAGTTGGAATGTTTTTTAAAATCTCTCTTTTTCCTGAGCAGTAAATCATAGAATGATTTCTGAAGGATCACGTGACACTGAAGACTGGAGTAATGATGCTGAAAATTCAGCTGCGCATCACAGGAATAAATTAGATTTTAAAATATGTTGAAATAGAAAACAGTTCTTTTAAATTGCAAGACTATTTCATAATTTTACTATTCGTACTGCATTTTTGATCAAATAAATGCAGCCTTGGTGAGCAGAAGAGACTTCTTTCAAAAACACTGAAATATCTTACCAACCCCAGACTTCTGAATGTTAGTGTAACCGTTCAGGAGCTCACTTTCTTCTGATGTCCTTCAGATTTAGTGCTGGAGGAAATGTCCTCATCACGAGTGTAGAGGGGGAAGGGTGTGTGTGAGTTTTAATTGGAGAGCTGCAGACGGCCGGCCAGCAGAAATTAGAGCTGGAAGCCCCCTGCAGTCCACACACACACACACACACACACACACACACACACACACACACACACATACGCTTAGCAATGCATATAAATCCTGTCTCAGAGGAGCTGTGAAAAATGACGGGATCGGAAAAAGCGAGCAGGAGAGGGAGGCAAGGAGACTGCCAGAGAAATGTTTGCAGGCTGCCAGTGCCACAAATACATATGGGCATCCGAGAAACATCGTCCCTGTAGGAAAGACTGCGATAGGATCGCTCGCTCTATTCTGAAATACTTGTGGAACTCATAAAATGATACCAGTGTACACAGATGGACCCAGATATCTATACATCAGGATTACATAATCAGGTTCCCAAAAAGTAAGTACTTGTAATCAGATTATATTACATTTCAAAATACTCATGAAGTATTTTTCACACAATAGCAATAAATTACTCATTCTTCTTTCATTGTTTAAATTTTCCTTTCTAAAACAGCCTACTGCTTATATACATTCAGTGGACTTTCACACAATGTAAGTGTTTTATTTTGATTGTTACTACTTAGTACTTTTTTATTTAATTAATTGTTAGCTTTTCAATAAACTTACAACCCCCCTGCACTTATGAATCCTTGACTTACTGTGATGTTTAAAGTATTTAATGTTGTTAATAACAATAAGTGGAATACGTAGTATTTCTCTTTGTATTTTTATATCAGTAGAGTGCAATACTATCCTATTTAAATCAGTGTGTTAAATGAGTTAGATCAAGAGTAATCTAAAGGAATTCATCAAGTATTCTGATTACATTAGCTAAAAAGTGTAATGTAATAGATTGGGATGTATATATAATACACTGACAAATATGTTCTTCATATCTGTCCAGTGCCGCCCATCCAATCTTTCATCCCCCTCCAGCAGGTAGTGAGGTCATGTGTCAGGTTAACATCACAGCCGGGTGGAAAATAATAGTGTGAGACTGCTGCGCTTAGCATTTCCCAGCCTGCCGCTCTCCGCCGGCTTCATTTTCAAACGCCGTTGGCCTTGAACAACTGAACTCTGAACTAGATTTTCCCTGCCTGAGATGCCCTTTAACGAGAGCGTTTCTGATAAATTGGGCCGCGCGGAGACCAATGGAGCCTGACGGAGTTTAGTTGAGCCTCGCTCGTAGAGCCTCTCTCTCTCGCTTTATGACATGTTCACTGGCTCGTCCGCACCATATGCTTCTCCCGCGGGTTCGGTTCGCCCGTATGCGGCGTGTCTTGGGGTAGTTTGTTTGAGTTTGTAAACAGACTGTTTTGTTTGTCGAGACCAGGTGTTTCTGATCAAGCCAAATTAGTTGGTGGCAAACACCAGCGCCAGACACTCAAGTACATGTTCTTTGGGAACATTTGGACGCGTGTTGTGTTTTTGTTCATTTGTCGAAACTAGAGATTCAGCAACAACTATCTATCTATCTCTCTATCTACTGTTTCTATCACTTTTATCTATCTATCTATCTATCTATCTATCTATCTATCTATCTATCTATCTATCTATCTATCTATCTATCTATCTATCTATCTACTGTTTCTATCACTTTTATCTATCTATCTATCTATCTATCTATCTATCTATCTATCTATCTATCTATCTATCTATCTATCTATCTACTGTTTCTATCACTTTTATCTATCTATCTATCTATCTATCTATCTATCTATCTATCTACTGTTTCTATCACTTTTATCTATCTATCTATCTATCTATCTATCTATCTATCTACTGTTTCTATCACTTTTATCTATCTATCTATCTATCTATCTATCTATCTATCTATCTATCTATCTATCTATCTATCTATCTATCTATCTATCTATCTATCTATCTATCTATCTATCATCTATCTATCTATCTATCTATCTATCTATCTATCTACTGTTTCTATCACTTTTATCTATCTATCTATCTATCTATCTATCTATCTACTGTTTCTATCTATCTACTGTTTCTATCACTTTTATCTATCTATCTATCTATCTATCTATCTATCTATCTATCTATCTATCTATCTATCTACTGTTTCTATCACTTTTATCTATCTATCTATCTATCTATCTATCTATCTATCTATCTATCTATCTATCTACTGTTTCTATCTATCTACTGTTTCTATCACTTTTATCTATCTATCTATCTATCTATCTATCTATCTATCTATCTATCTATCTATCTATCTATCTATCTATCTATCTCTGTCTATCTACTGTCTGTCTATCACTTATCTATCTATCTTTATCTATCTGTCTATCTATCTATCTATCTATCTATCTATCTATCTATCTATCTATCTATGTATCTATCTATCTATCTATCTGTCTATCTACTCTTTCTATCACTTTATCTATCTGTCTATCTATCTACTGTATTCTATCACTTTCTATCTATCTATCTATCTATCTATCTATCTATCTATCTATCTATCTATCTGTCTATCTATCTGTCTATCTACTGTTTCTATCACTTTTATCTATCTATCTATCTATCTATCTATCTATCTATCTATCTATCTATCTATCTATCTATCTATCTATCTGTCTATCTATCTGTCTATCTACTGTTTCTATCACTTTTTATCTATCTATCTATCTATCTATCTATCTATCTATTCTATCTATCTATCTATCTATCTATCTATCTATCTATCTATCTACTGTTTCTATCACTTTATGTATCTATCTATCTATCTATCTTTATCTATCTATCTATCTATCTATCTATCTATCTATCTACTGGTTTCTATCACTTTTATCTATCTATCTATCTATCTATCTATCTATCTTATCTATCTATCTATCTATCTATCTATCTATCTATCTATCTATCTATCTATCTATCTATCTATCTATCTATCTATCTATCTATCTATCTATCTATCTATCTATCTATCTATCTATCTGTCTTGTCAAATTCTAGAGTTGTTTTCTGTTCTTTCTTGCTGAAAGCGACTAAGTGAATCATTAACAGAAGCATTGAAGAGTCATTTAGTGAAATCAGAAACTGCTCTAGAATCGATAATTGAATCAACCTCTGGCTCACCCCTGAGCTTTCACATGCCGTTCACTTGAGTAGATGCAAGTGTTTTGTTGTGGTTTGGCCTGAAATGATCTCGGCTCATTATGGAGAGTCTCTCAGTGATGTGAGATCAGCTGTTTCCAACATCTCCGTGACCCGCCGTTCTTCCCCCGGCTCTCAGAAAACAAGCTCTCGGCAGCGGCATCTCAGACGGCTGTCTGACTCTTCAACTCTCAGGTAAACAATCGGGAGAGAGCGCGGATGGCGTGTAACACTTGTCTGCCCAGAGAACACTTCCCTGCCGCCAGACGAATCCCAACGTGGTTTCACATCACCTCCCTCATTACAAACGAGAGCGTTTTCCCGAACAGATGCCTGTTTGAGATGTGGCTTCCATTCGAACGAATCGTGTAGTTGATGTAGCTCATTGCTTATTGATACGCTTGGTTCATTCCTGTAAATAGGTGCACTTCTCCAGTGCTTCTGTTCGGGAAATTAGTAGCAGAATGATCTCATTTGAAGGCCCGGGCACCTCTCATTACCCTGATCCCGTGTCCCGGGGGTATCAAGCAGGGGCGGATTGGCTTCTTCTGCAAACCTGATTAGAATAGTGTTTCAGTTAATCAAGGATGAGCCTCCTCCTCTTTTAAAAATGACTTTTGTGTAATGTAATTACGCCATGTCGTTTTTCCAGCTCTATGAAATTTAATTTTTGATCGTCCCGTTGGGGAATGGGTTAAAAGTGGCGCAGTAATGGACCAAGATGTGGCCACTCAGACAGACCTCTGCTCTTTTATTTGCAGTGTTTGATAAGTCAAATATCTTTTTGGTGCACATTTGTTATGATTCAAACTAGGG
Source organism: Cyprinus carpio (assembly GCF_018340385.1). NCBI lineage: Eukaryota > Metazoa > Chordata > Actinopteri > Cypriniformes > Cyprinidae > Cyprinus > Cyprinus carpio. The sequence continues at coordinate 21,780,935 of NC_056606.1, read as the reverse complement.
CTGGATGATAAATCACTAACAATATTTATTGAAAAAAACAGATCTACAATATCAATAATAAATGTTTGAGTAATTTAGATATTTAAGCTACTTCTAGATGGTGAAAAGCATATTATCAATTGTCAAAGGTCTTCATGGCAAACTGCCAAAATAATTTTGGTTTAAGTTTTAGAAATAATAACAGAAATTTGTTGATATATAGTAAAGCATATTTCTCAAAATATTAATGTTATTATAATTTTTAAAGGAATATCATGCAATTTTGTATGTACGATAATAAAATATTAATAATTTTCACTTAGAAATTTCTATTGAATTTGTTACAAAGAAAGAAATTAAATATGAAATTGTGAAGTAGTAATCTTGTAAAACCACTTTTACAGTTTATGTTGTGCAGCACCTTATTTTATATGAAATAAAAATATTTAGTTGCAAATGAATTGGCAATTGTTGTATTTTCATTTGATTATTTGTGAGTAAAATTTATTTTTGCAAATTAATTGTTATATTTTCACTTGATTACATTTAAAACATTGAATAAATGGTTGGTTTTATTAGTTCTTTTTATCAATAAAACAAAATCCAGAAAAAAACAATAAAATCTAATGGAAAACAGAATAAACTGATTGATTTATTGACTTATTTTGCAAATTAATTGTTATATACGTATTTGTTTGGTTACATTTAAAACGCTGAATAATTAATTCAAGTTTTAGGAATTCTTTTCATTAGACAGCATTTTTGATGAAAAACCGTAAAATGCACAATGCATGAAAAAATCAAATGGATTTAAGGATTTAACAAGCATGTGGAATGTGTTTCCTTCCCCATTAATAGCTGGAAATGAATGCTGTGATAAATATCAATACCAAATGATATGGAAAAACATATTGTGATAATATTTTTGCCAATATTGTCTCCAATACAGCTTAATATGTGATCTGCTAGGCCGCCGCTCCGACATCTTTTTTAATTCAACCTCTCAACTATTTTCCAACACGTCCATGGCTGAACTATGTTGACATTTAAAACGGTTTGGAAAGATTACTTGAACGGCTAGCAAATGTCAGGCTAATACTGTGATTTCCCTTAAGAATCCCAGCACCTGCATTTCAGTCTGATTTCCAAAATCCTGAACCCTCCGAACGGACGTATAAGAGGATGTTCCTGTGGATTTGTCATAATATCCCAGAGTTCCCTGCAGAGATGGCAAGGTCCTGCCTTTCTAGACTGGAACTTGTGTGATCGCATTCATTTATTTTGTGTCGGATTTCTGGGTTAAATATCATGAGTGTCTTTAAATGAAAAGGTCACCGTATCTCCCCAGAAAACATTCAGTTCCAGAGGAAATGAAGATGAAAGAAGTGCAATGCAATTCTAACACGTTTATATTGCTTTGGACTGATTGATATCTCCATCCGCGCCCCCAGAGATGACCCTGAAGGGTGGAGAGCGCTGCTTTCTTATCTAAACTGTGACTCCTAATTGATGTGCACTTTCATCTTTTATTAGACGTCTGGTCCAGAGATTTTAAAAAATGACAAAGTCACTTAAATCAAATCGCAACCTCGCTGAAATCTCTTCGCTGACGAGGGAACATGTCATAGAAAGCAGAACTTTACTTGCACTTTTGAGTTTGAGTTACTATGTAGATGAACTGTAATATTCACAATGCAAAACTTCTAGTACACCCATGTACAGACTGTGTGGGGTCTAGTGTAACTATATTTGCACTTATACAGTATATTTGCACTACTAATATAATGTACAATATTATACAAAAGTTTGGTGAGGCATTGAATAAATGGTCACCAAGTCTGCATTTAATTGATCAAAAATACAGTAAAAATTGTGAAATATTTTTACAATTAAAAATAAGTGTTTTCTGTTTGAATGTAATTTAAAATTACATTTATTCCTGTGATCAAAGCTGAATTTTCAGCATCATTACTCCAGTCTTCAGTGTCACATGATTCTTCAGAAATCATACTAATATGCTGATTTGCTGCTGTTGAAAACAGTTGTGCCGCTTCATATTTTTTCTGGAAACCATGATACATTTTACTTTTCAGGATTCTTTATTGAATAGAAAGTTTGAAAGGATAGCATTTATTTTATTTATTTACTTTTGTAACATTATAAATGTCTTTACTGTCACTTTTGATCAATTTAATGCATCCTTGCTGATTAAAGTATTCATTTATTTAAAAAAAATAAATATTGCTGACCCCAGACTTTTGAATGATATTTTATGTTTTTCAAGCACTTTTTTTTTTTTTGCTTTGATTCAGAGTTTGTGATGTTGTGATTCATTTCCGGAGGGTTTGGTTCAAGGCTCTGAACTCTTTATTAAAATCCATTTGGAGAAAATGAATGGGAGGCAGATATCCAGAACCAAGGCTTCGCTCTGCAGTCGTTGGAAATATGACAACTATTATAATTTACATATCAGTTCCTTTTTAGCAGTTAGCCACTTTATACACAAAGGTTAGCCAATCATAACAGATTTATTTACTTAAAGAAGCCATAAACTGCTGGTTTTAAGGTGCTGTATGTAGGATTGACACCGAGTGGTTGAACTAGGTATTGCAGTCTTCACACTATTCACATTGACTTTCTATTAAATTGCATTATATTTATCCCAAATCGTTGTTAATGTTTATAATGACTTTAACCTTGGCTGTAAAATTGTGTATTGTGCATTTTTCAGGGGCACTTTTGTCTTTTCTGTGGCTCTAATAAAGAGAGCTATTAATATAGATTGCACTTTCTCTTTCCATCTGCTCTGTTTTTTTAAACACCAGACTTCAAACTCATCTATGCCACATTGTTTACTCTTGAAGTAAACCTTTGCCCTTAAACCTTAAGAAGATTATTAAAGATAATCAAGTGTTCTAAAATAGAAGCAAATAAAGTGTGTGGTATATATACATACATATGGTATACCATATGTATGCAATTTCAATGCTATGTTTTTGTGTAGATGGCCATATTTAAGCATCACTGTTGAAATGGTAACACTTTACAATAAGAGTTCATTTGTAACATTAAGATTACTGAAAGCTGCATAAGTATTGTTCCTTGTCAGTGTGTTAATTTCAACATTTGCTATTACTTACACATTTTTAAAGTTTCTTCTATTAACATTAGTTAATAAACTATGAACTATAGTAATATTTTTATTCATTTATAAAAATATGGTACAGTACTGTTTGAAGTCATAAACTCAAAAAGAAGTTGGAAAATAGTGATGAAAAACCAAATGATGTCTGTTTTATAAGTGGACTTCAAAATAAAATGCTGAAATAGTGTAGATTATGACCTCTTTAATGCACAGCCGGTACCTTTGTCCTGTTTAAGACAGGCTCATCCCAGGCTGCAGTTGTGTCAATTACCCAGCATCCTTTGCACTAAATCTGCTCTGATAGCACTGAAGGTGTCCCAGTTTCTACCTCCACGAATGTAGAGCAGAGCCCGGCTTTTGCAGAACATGATTTAATGGGAAACGGGCTCACATCACTGTAGTTTTGGGTATTTTTCAAATGCTCTCCTGAGACCAGATCTGAGCGTAATTAAGTACGTCACTGCAGAGGAAGTTCACTATTATAGCTATCTTACATTCTGCAGTTTTGACTTAATCGAAATGGCAGCTGTGTTATGAAGCATTTTCCGTGAGGTTTACTTTTCTTAACAGTCTGTCTCGTTTCTCCAGACACCATTCGGGACGGGTCTTGTCATTTCAATTTGGTTCAGCCTCAGTCTGTGATAGGGAGCAGAGGCTGCTTAGAGCCTGGAGATACATTTCGGCTTGCTAATTTCATGGAAATCACTTTGTAGATTTTTCTGCTATGATAATATCTGCAGACAAGTAATATAAATTTCATCCTGTCTCACGATTGTTCCATTTTTTTCTGTTTTCCGTTCTACTGTTATGAGTTAGTTAGTAATTTGAACAAACCTCTAATATAAAGTATTAAAGTTCAGTACCATTTCTGTTACAGGACTTGGGGTTGTAAGCACCCACCTATCAACCACCCAGAATATCCTAGCAACTGTATAGCAAGTGCTGAAAAACCACTAATGACAACCTTGCTATGAACACCCTAGCAACTACCTAGCAACACCCTAGGAACTGCCTAGAATATCATACAAGCAGCCATATGCACTCAAAACACCATTGCAACCACACAGCAATGAGCTAAAGCACTCAGAACACCTTAACAACACATAACAAACTCAGAATGCCCTGGAAACTGCCTGGAAAGACATTTAACAACCACATAGAAACACACTGAAAAGTCACAACTCCCTAGTGACCACCTACCAACATCCTAGAAACCACTTAGAACACCACTGTATCAATTATATGCACTCATAACACCCTAACAACCACCTAGCAACTCCCTAGAAACCGCCTAATACGTCATTGTATCAATTATATGGACTCAGAACACCCTAACAACCACCTAGCAACTCCCTAGAAACCGCCTAATACGTCATTGTATCAATTATATGGACTCAGAACACCCTAACAACCACCTAGCAACTCCCTAGAAACCGCCTAATACGTCATTGTATCTTATTATATGGACTCAGAACACCCTAACAACCACCTAGCAACTCCCTAGAAACCGCCTAATACGTCATTGTATCTTATTATATGGACTCAGAACACCCTAACAACCACCTAGCAACTCCCTAGAAACCGCCTAATACGTCATTGTATCAATTATATGGACTCAGAACACCCTAACAACCACCTAGCAACTCCCTAGAAACCGCCTAATACGTCATTGTATCAATTATATGGACTCAGAACACCCTAACAACCACCTAGCAACTCCCTAGAAACTGCCTAATACGTCATTGTATCAATTATATGGACTCAGAACACCCTAACAACCACCTAGCAACTCCCTAGAAACCGCCTAATACGTCATTGTATCAATTATATGGACTCAGAACACCCTAACAACCACCTAGCAATGCCCTTGAGATAACTTTTAATAAAATAGTAGCCTAATACATCATTGTATCAATTATATGGACTCAGATCACCCTAGCAACCACACAGCAATGAGCTAAAGAACTCTTAGCACCCTAGTATCTGCACTGCAACACATTAAAAACAACTAAGAATGCCTTAGCAACACCCTGGAAACAATTTATGGCCCTTTACCAACCACATAGAAACATGCTGAAAAGTCACAACACCTTAGCAACCACCAAGCAACACCCTAGAAACTATTTAGAACATCATTATATCATATGCACTCAGATCACCATATCAACCACCTAGCAACGCCCTAGAGACAACCCATGTCTCTTTACCAACCACACAGAAACACACTGAAATGTTACAAAACTGTAGCAACCATCTAGTAGTAACCATGTGCTCTCAGAACACCATAACAACCACCTAGCAATGCCTTAGAGACCTATTTGAATACCATAGTAGCAACAATATACCCTCAAACCACCCTAGCATCAAGTAACGAGCTAAATGACATTTAACACCCTAGTAACTGCATTACAAAACATTAAAAACAACTCAACACAACACCTTAGCAACCATCTAGCAATGCCTTAGAAGCTAACTAGAACATAATTATGTCATTCATATGAACTTAGAACACATTAACAAGCACCTAGCAACGCCCTAGAAACCACCCTTGGCCCTTCAACAACCACATAGAAACACACTAAAGAGTCACAATACCCTAACAACCACCTAGCAACGCCCTAGAAACCACCTAGAACATCACTGTATCAACCATACGCACTCAGAACACCCTAGAGACAGTTTTGAATATCATAGTAGCAACATATGCACTCAGATCACCCTAGCAACAAGTAATAAGCTAAAGGACCCTTAACACCCTAGTAATTGCATTGCAACACATTTAAAAACAAATTAGAATGTCTTAGCAACCACTTTAAAACACATTGAATGCTCACAACATCCCAGCATCCACCTAGAACATTAAAGTAGCAACAATATGTTTTTAAAACACTGTAGCAACCACATAGCAGTGCCCTGAAAAAGCATAGCAACTGCATTGTGGTAGCAACTTTTGAACAGGCGAACAGTCGTCACATTTTCTTTTGAATATGTAAAAATATTCTTTTTTTTTGGTTATGAAAGCATCTGCAGGCGAGTAATGTAAGCCCCATCCTGTCCCGTCTTTTCTTTTATTCTGTGTTTCAGTCTGTCTCTCATTGTCTGGTTGTGCTCTAGGGAGATCTCAGCAGAGGTTCTGCTCTTTCATGTTGTCCGAGCTCAGATCTTTAAAAGGCCAGCGTCCCCAGACAGGGAGCGGTTAAGTGTGAGCTCCATGGGGTCCCATGGCCCCTTAAGCACAGGTGCACGAGTGCCGGGCCCCGGCCAGCCACTAGCTTCAAACACCGCTGGACTCCGCTGAATCCCTGAATCCCCAAACAGTTCTGGACGTTCCAACAGTGTGTTTTCACTGCTTTCCCACACACACTCTGCTCTTAGCTCTGAAAAGTAGGAGGGACAGGTGCTTACAAGCAATGCTGTGAATTACCACACAAGTGAATTTTGATTCAAAAGTTGCACTTAGAGTAATACATTTGCAATAAAAATAAATAAGGCTTAACCACTTTTTTTAAGCTAAAGTATGTTTTTTTTGTTGTCTAAATTATTTTAGAACTGCTGAATGAACTTCTCTTTCATGAACATGAATATATGTATATATATATATATATATATATATATATATATATATATATATATATATATATATATATATATATATATATATATATATATATATATATATATGTATGTATATATAGTATTGCATTTATTTTAGTACACTGTTTATTGTATTTCAGGTAACAAAAATGTGTGTGTTTTTTAATGGTTTTAATTTGTTTCAGTTTTAAATGTAATAATAACCCTGGCATAAAAAAAAAAAAACACAAGAAGAGGTCATTTCTGTGTAAACTGTCAATACATTCTTACTGCAATTCAATATAAGTTTCCTTTAAAATAGATTTCCTAACGATTTTTGAACTGCTTGTGTTTCATGAAAGAGGCTCATTGTGACCAACAGACCAATTTGTGTTTTCAAACTTCCTTAATAAGTGTCTTACTGTAACCAGTTTTGTTTGTTTGTTTTACAATAAATTGAGAACATTTTCTGTGCTAGTAGATTTTGCTATGATAATTAAGCAATCAAATGCACTTAAATATTCTAGTAATTTAAAGATGTAGTTCACACAAAAATGGAAATTCCCTCATCAGTTACTCAACCTCAAGTTGTTCCAAACCTGTACGAGTTTCTTTCAGCATTTGAACACAAAAGAAAATATTTTGAAAGATGTTGGTGACCAAACAGTTGCTGGTAGCCATTGACTTCTGTAGTATACTGTGGAAGTCAGTGGCCACCGTCAGCTTTTTTGGTTAGCAACATTCTTCAAAATATCTTCTTTTGTCTTCAGCAGAAGACAGAAACTCATACAGGTTTGGATCAACTTGAGGGTGAGTAAACGATGACATTATTTTCATTTCTGGGTGAACCGTCTCTTTAAAGCCACATGAGCGTCAGACCTCACATGAAGTGTAGCTGAGTTTGTCGTCCACTGCTTTGACTCTGAAGAGCATCTGTGAACATGAGCGCATCTGTGTCAACACTCCTATCAGTGCGCTGTTTAACCTAGCGTCTGCGGCTACAGTAAACAGGATCCGTCGAGGACTGCTCTCTGAAGATCGCACGACTCGACACGTCCGTCAATACAGCAGGTAAACATATCAGTTATGTTACCATGGCAGTCAGACTTCACGTCTCACTCCGTGATCCAGTCCACGGTGGAATTTCAAACCTAGCCATTAAATACGGGCCGCATTAAAGGACTGCTGACCACGTCAGCCGCACTGCCTTTCATGTAGGGAATGCTGGGAAAGAGGTGGGCATATAATTTTAGGAGACAGAGGAGCGATATTTACTCGTTCTGTTTGTGGGTAAGGGTGGAGTTAGGCTTGCGGTGCGGGGCTAACGGGAGCCAGGCTGCGGGTGCGAGAGGAAAGCTGTGGTGACTTACAGAAGAAAACCAGTCCTCTGGAGAAACACGAGTTAAATGAAGCATGGGAACGCCTGCAGCGCCACACTCCAGCAAAACAAGTCAGATAAGACAGTGTACATGGTTCCCCTTACTGTATGATTACCATAAGCAGATGCTATAGTGTTCACATATTTTCTTAAAAATATCTACAATATCTTAAATCAAGATACATTTACTTGAGAAGCAAAATGACTTTTTTATTACATAATTACAGAATGGTATTTCAATTAAAGGTTTATGCACAAAACAAAAAAACAAAACAACAAAAATCTGTCAGTGGGATAGAAAGTTAAGTATATTTTTCTTATCCTTTTGCCACAGTTTAATTTTTTTCTTGTTTAACACATAAAAATGATCAAAACTAAGTGAGTTTATGCTTAAAACAGCAACAACAACAAAAAACTTGGTTTCCCTTTAAATTAAGTTTATTTTTATTATGCTATTGACAGAATTTCTTTTCTTGTTTTACGCATAAAAAAATGATCAGCATTAAGTGAGTTTATGCTTAAGACAACAATAAAAATATCTGTTAATGTGGTAAGAAAAAATATTCATGTTTTCCAGTTAAATTAAGTTTCATATTCTTTCCCCTTTGGCAGACATTCTTTTCTTGTTTTAAGCATAAACCATAAAAATTATGTCAGTTTATGCTTAAAACAGTTTACCCCTATTGGCCGTTATTTTCTTGTTTTAAGCATAAACCCACTCAATTTTGATATTACCAACAGTAATGACTAAAAACACCATGTTTATACCACAGTACCATCCTTCCTTTCCTTTTCACAGTGCTAGTGTGCTAGTTTGATTGCGGCTAAGTCGTTTGTTAAGGGATTTGACTGCTGCCCTCCTTCTGGAATTGAATGTTTAATTACAGTGAATATACAAGATTGGTCGTGACTTGTTGGAATTGAATGTTTATAGCAGTGAAAGTGACCTTCTTGATGGGGTTTCAAGAGCGTGTCATTCTCTAGAATCATTACTTCTGTGGGGATCCGGGAGTCTGTGCCCTGCATATCGATGCCTGACCAAATGTGCTTCATTATCGCCTAGAATAATAAAATTTGGCTTGGGAAGCATCAGAGGCTGTGCGTGGAGGAATAGGACGCAATGGTAGTTTTTCACATTCATTTGCTCCATAGGGATTTTATAAAATCCTTTAAATGCAGAGTTGAACTGAGATGAATCACAACATCACAAACTTTGATTTGAAGCAATAACAAATTTAAGGCAAGACATTGATTAATATATAATCATACTTACACAGTTGTATATGTCTTGTATTACAGGTTTTCTATGTTTAAATATACAACTGAGACAAATTTTTTTTTTTATTAATATGCACTAATTTGCATAGACATAGACCTTTTAGGAATAAAATGTTTAATATTTATAAGGTGAGTGATGTATATTAACAAACCCTTCTATAAAATAAATTCAGAATATATATATATATATATATATATATATACTCCCTGATATATATATATATATATATATATATATATTGTGGCGAGTCAGCTGCCTCCTCCCTGATAATCACCGGCACCCCGTCCTAAATCGCCGCCCTTCACCAGGCTCCCGATAGGAGTGGGTGTGGGAGAGAGGAGGGGCGCTAGACGAGTCAGGGCTGGCGGCGTGTGATGGGGCACACCTGAAGGAAATGGAGCCTCATCACCGCCGCTGTTTAAAAGCCCAACGCGCCTCTCCTCGAGAGACCGGTCTCTTCCCCGTGCATGCACACTGGTGTCCTAGTGGGTCCAGGAAGGGTGCGTTGAGGGACTCCCGCGCCACCAGAGACGTGAGCTACCGGACCCGCGGTCCGGACGAGAACCGCACCCATTTATACGGCCGTCGGGCCCAGGATGCCGGGCCGTCCATCCCCTGCAAGCGCCGCGGCCAGCGAGGAGGATGAAGCCGCTAGAAGAAGCCGCCGCCCCTCGCGCCCCGGACCGAAGAGGGGAGCGCGTGCGGCCGCCGGACTCCGCCCCTTACCTGGACCCTTCCTCCATGAACACTGCCAGACCCCCACGAACCCCGCAGCACGACGAGGACACCAGATTCCCTGTTGTTTTGGACACTGTTCCCCTTTTGGACACTTTATTCCCCCTTATTCCTGTTTTTCCGTTAAATAAAAACCTCTCCGAGGCCTGACGCCACGCCCACTGTGTCTGTCGTTGGCTCGTCCCGTCACAGTGGTGGAGAATGCGGGCAAGGCGGAGCCTAGACAGCGCAGTTGGGAAACACCTGATGACGTCACTCCCTCTCGTTTGCAAAAGTTCGCATAACCCGGACTGGGACGGAGGAACGGAGGAGACGGCCTCCCAGCCACACAAAGGGGTAAGTGACTTCTCTTTTACGGTCATTTTACCCTGTGGTTGGTTGAGGCTGTCGATTAAAACCCCGTTTTTCTCTGTCCCTGTTCCGGTGCGCTGTGAGAGGGAGGACTGCCGGAGAGGAATCCCCGCCCCGCCCACTCCGACCGTTTGGGGCCTGGTTGAGGAAGGTAGCACTCCCGTGTGGGCTGCGCCCTGAGGACGGGGATGTCGCTTGGGGGGGGGAATGTGGCGAGTCAGCTGCCTCCTCCCTGATAATCACCGGCACCCCGTCCTAAATCGCCGCCCTTCACCAGGCTCCCGATAGGAGTGGGTGTGGGAGAGAGGAGGGGCGCTGGACGAGTCAGGGCTGGCGGCGTGTGATGGGGCACACCTGAAGGAAATGGAGCCTCATCACCGCCGCTGTTTAAAAGCCCAACGCGCCTCTCCTCGGGGGACCGGTCTCTTCCCCGTGCATGCACACTGGTGTCCTCGTGGGTCCAGGAAGGGTGCGTTGAGGGATTCCCGTGCCACCGGAGACGTGAGCTGCCGGACCCGCGGTCCGGACGAGGACCGCACCCGTTTACACGGCCGACGGATGCCGGGCCGTCCATCCCCTACAAGCGCCGCGGCCAACGAGTAGGATGAAGCCGCTAGAAGAAGCCGCCGCCCCTCGCGCCCCGGACCGAAGAGGGGGGAGCGCGTGCGGCCGCCGGACTCCGCCCCTTACCTGGACCCTTCCTCCATGAACACTGCCAGACCCCCACGAACCCCGCAGCACGACGAGGACACCAGATTCCCTGTTGTTTTGGACACTGTTCCCCTTTTGGACACTTTATTCCCCCTTGTTTTGGTTTTTCGGTTAAATAAAAACCTCTCCGAGGCCTGACGCCACGCCCACTGTGTCTGTCGTTGGCTCGTCCCGTCACAATATATATAGACAAACGACAATGACAATGTAATGTAGTACTTCAAAGAGAAACGTGTGTGGCTTTTACAGAAGCGTATGGCATCATGTATCAACTATTGTTATTAAAAACAGATTCTCTGTTGAGTAAATGAATGTGATTTTTTTTTTTTTTGTAAAAATAGAGCAAACATAAAAATAATTCCAGCGGCATCATGGGAAATCGGTCAGCGCTTGTCACGTGTCTGCGAACACGGCCGGCAAAACTGACTGCTTCTGCAGATGTGGCGAAAACAATGACGCTCGTAGAGCCGCTGTTCTCATGTTTCTGCAGGTATCACTGCTCAAACGCTGCTTCTGATGAGAAAAGCAGAATGAGAGAACAAGAAGTCGGACTATTTCTAGGTGGCTGATCATACCTGTGCCAAGTCTCTGGAGAAGCCGGTCCTGCCTTTCGGCCCAGGCTGTTCTCAGACCCTGCTAACCCCGCGGTCACTGCTGGTGAATGAGGGCTGCCCGCTGGAGGCTGGAGGAAGGTTTCCCCCAACCGGTGGCCTCCTTTCTTGCGGCTCTCTGGAGGGAAGGGAGGTAATTATGCAGAGGGAATGAAACAGGAATATGGAGCTTCTTTTTTTTTTTTTACAGAATACACTCCTCCGGCATCTTGTTCTGCCCTGGAGAAGAATGAGAGAAAAAGAGAATATGAAAGAATGCAAAAGAGGGCAAAGCAATGCAATGTGAAAGCTAATTTTACCATGTTAAAGGAATATTTCACCCGAAAATAATTCTTTCATCATATTATTCTAAAACTGTATCATAATTTCTTTCACTAAACACAAAAGAAGAAATGACTGGCATTTTTTACAACTTTATTTTATTCTACTAGTTTGTGTGTGTGTGTGTGTGTATGTGTGTCTGTATCACTCTTCTTCTTTCATGATGTTTTTTATTCTCTTTCTTCCAATCACACTGTTAACTTAGGAACTTAGTCTTTATGAGAGACTCATTCATTTAGCTGATTTGTTTAAACAGATTAATTCAAGAATTATACAATCATTGAATCATTCACTCAAATGTAACCTCTTCTCTTCTCTTCTCTTCTCTTCTCTTCTCTTCTCTTCTCTTCTCTTCTCTTCTCTTCTCTTCTCTTCTCTTCTCTCTTCTCTTCTCTTCTCTTCTCTTCTCTTCTCTTCTCTTCTCTTCTCTTCTCTTCTCTTCTCTTCTCTTCTCTTCTCTTCTCTTCTCTTCTCTCCTCTCCTCTCCTCTCCTCTCCTCTCCTCTCCTCTCCTCTCCTCTCCTCTCCTCCACTCTCATATTCTATTCTGTTCTGTTCTATTCTGTTCTATTCTGTTATTTAGCATTATGAAAGCATCATAAAAATAGTCCATATGACTTGTGTGCTTCTCTTCTCTTCTATTCTATTCTATTCTATTCTATTCTATTCTATTCTATTCTATTCTATTCTATTCTATGTCATTTACCACTATACAAGCATCATAAAATAGTCCATATTACCTACGGTCTGGTCTATTCTATTCTATTCTATTCTATTCTATTCTATTCTATTCTATTCTTATTCTATGTTGTTTAGCTTTATAAAAAGCATCATAAAAGTATTCCATGATTTCTGTTCTATTCTGTTCTGTTCTGTTCTGTTATTTAGCACTATAAAAACATCATAAAATATTTCATATGACTTGTTTTTCTGTTCTATTCTATTCTATTTTATTCTATTCTATTCTATTCTATTCTATTCTATTCTAGCATTTTGTGAGGGGAAAAAAAATCCAAACTCGCTTGTTACTGAAAATCTTCCATACATTGTATACATGCAGAATATTTCTCCTGTTGTGCCCCACAGAAGAAAAAGTCACAGATCTGGAACGACACGAGAGTAAATATTAACTGAATTTGAATTTCTGGGTGAATTATTCCTTTAAAGACTTGTTCATGTAAAAACTGAAGGGGTGAATGAAGCTGATGGGACAGAAAGTGACAGAAGAAAGAGAAACTGAAGTGAATAGGATTGTAGGAGAATCGGGTCAAGGTCGGAGAGACAGGATGAATGGCGGGCGACAGAGCAGTGGAGCAGGAAGTGCAGCCGGTGGAGATTGGAGGGAAGGGAGGGACTGGCGTCATTCCTTTTGTTGTGTTTTCATTCTGCTGCCTTTAACAAGTCTCATTTGGGGATCAGGGCAGGATTAGACGCTACAGGGGGGCATTTGATTGGTCTTGCCATGGATAAATGCTCCTCTCAGTGGGAGACGGGGGCAATAGCATGATGGAAACCCACTCTGAGTGCTGATAGACTAGCAAATAACGTTCTTTTGTTCAGCTAAAGGCATTGGAGAATTCGCCGCACCACTCCAGAGAGACAATACTTTACTGAAATGATGCACTTGATGCACACTGATAACCCAGCTTTGCATTAACTGTATTCATGCAACCCAGCTGTATGCCTCACAATACTAGCGCTTTTGCTATTTCATCAAAAATAAAAAATAAAATTCCAGTAGACAGCAAAAATAAGCAGCAGAACCGGTTAAAATCAAACCAAAACACTGTGATCGGACAGAGTTTGCAAAGACACATGGAAACGGAGCTCAAAAAGTAATTGCCTTATGCAGTATTTCTGATGTTAAAAAAAATCTAAACATTACGAAGACATTTGCATTGCAAGTTTATATTCTATTCTATTCTATTCTATTCTATTCTATTCTATTCTATTATATTATATTATATTATATTATATTATAAAACTAATAATAATAATAAAAAAAAAAGAAGAACAAAAAAAAAATCTTATATTATATTCATTAAAAACACTCCTAAAAAAACATTCATATAATAATACCTAAAATTCCCTAAATTTAATGATGTTCAAGTTTAAAACAAGCTTAAAATGAGTGATACAAACAAAAAAATAAAAATATATCTCATCATATATCATATCATATCATATCATATCATATCATATCATATCATATCATATCATATCATATCATATCATATCATATCATATCATAATATATCATATATCATGTCATATCATGCCCTATAAAAGCAACATAAAAACAGCACATATGACTTGTTTGTTATATTATATATATCTATTTTTTTCATTTAGGACATTTTTATATGTTTTATTAGTATGTTATATTACTTTATTTAGCACCATAAAAGCATCATAAAAGTAGTCCAATGAATTTGCATGCTATATTATATATAGTATTTTATTTAATAGATATTTTATCATGCTGTTTATGTAATTTGCTTATGACTTTCTTTATTTCTGACATGAAAATATGTAAACATTCTTAAAAAAAAACATGCATTTACTTAAGAGGCAAAACTGTTTATTTTTCTTACCCAGAAGGCCGATGTTTTTTTCTTTCTTATTTTAGGCATAACAGCTTCCCTAAATTTAATTAGCTTAAAACAAGAAGAAATACTTCCCTAAATTGGGTAGGAAAAACAAACTTTATTCAAGATATATCCTTTAAAGATAAATCTTCCTCTCAACTGCTCAGAATTTTAAAGATGTTTGGATGTTTTTTCTGGAAAACAAGGCAAAATATTGATATGAAAATGCTGTTTTGCGGTGAGGACGCCACAGAAGCGATCAGAGAAACAGAGAAATGCTGTTTACTCAGGCTGTGTGCGTCTCTGCAGGCTGGTCATGTGGCGATGAGAGCTGCAGAAACAGTGGGGCGTTTGTCACGCCGTCCAGATGAAACGCGCCGGTAATGACACCAGGCGAGGGAATCAAACTGCTCCACCAGCTCAGTCCAGATTCACGTCTACCCTCCTTTTTTATATTATTATTAATGCACTCCGCAAATTACCAACGTCCCTCCAATTTGGGTTTAATTTAGATGTTAGATTACGTGTGATCTCTCCTGCAAATTCCGATGTCACAGTCATTGTCTGCCAATTAGAATTCAATTTGAGGAGTGGAGATGGTTTGAAATGTGATTATGTGGAGGAGAATTAAAGTGAACACGGTGGATCAGAGGTGGGAATATTGCAGGAGAGGCTTTATTCCACACAGAGAGAGTTTTATAGTCGAATGCTGCCTGAAACCTGTATTGAAGACAGACCTTGAAAATAACAGCACACAAGGAGGGATTCAGTCTTGTTTAATGAAAGATCCTTCATGTTCGTAATGTCGGAGCAGAGAGGACTAGAGGATACTAGATCCTTTCAAAACCCTAGTAAGCTGGCAAGCAGCTATCTAGTAAAAGACGAATTTATTGCATTTATTTATTATAATTTTTTTTATTAAATTCTTTATATATTTTTTGTTTCATTTATAATTTTTTCATATTTCTCTTTTTAATTATTTTTTAATTAGTCAGTTTTGATTAATATTTAATACATTTAGGATTGAAGATTTTTGTTTCTGAATATTTTTAGCTTTTAATTACTTTTGAAGTCATCCAGCGCTCATTTAAAATGATAAAATAGATAATTTAGTATTATATTATATTATATTATATTATATTATATTATATTATATTATATTATATTATATTATATTATATTATATTATATTATAAAAGCATCATAAAATCAGCCTATATGACTTGTGTGCTATATTATATATGCTAATTATATTTCATGTTTTAAGCACATTTAATATGTTTAGCACAAAAAATGTATTCATAATTTCTGATGTAAAAATATATAAACATTTTTAACACAACATGCAATTAAGTCAGGCAAAACTGTTTATTTTTATTTTTTACTCTTTATTTTTCTACGCTATTTTTTTCTCTTGATTTTTCAAGGACTTTTCGATGCATTTTTCAAGAGGTCTTTCATCTATTGTAAGGACTTATTTTATCCAATGAATATATTTATTTATTTATTTATTTATTTATTTATTTATTTATTTATTTATCTATCTGTTTCCAGTACTGGTTAAAATATATTTATATGTTTTCCTCACCTCCACTTCAGCCATTTAGTATAATATTGGAGATGCACTGTATTAAAAATGGTGAAAGATTACATCTTTTTTAATCTCTAAAAATATAATAAAGGGTGAAAGCTCTGGGATGCTGATGAAGGATGCATGTGATTTTGCTTTATATTATAACCAAACTCCATATTTTAAAAAGCACACTGAGTATTTTATTTTATTTTATTTTATTTTATTTTATTTTACAATATTTCACCTAATATTCTTGAAAAACCTATCTAAACAGTTTTTCCATCAAGAGTGCACCTATTATGCTTGAAAATGCTGTCTAGGTAGGCAGCTCACTAGTGTTTGGAAGAGAACTCGTATGTGTATTTGTGTATGGCAGCTGACAGGAGCCCATCTCTTAGAGAAAGCAATTCTCCACTGAGCTGGACTCCTGGCCTTTATAGCGCTGTTACTCACCAGTGTGCATGTGTGTGTTGGTGCTTGTTTATGAGTGTGTGTGAAGGGTAAAGGACCTCCTGGAGTTGCTCGGGCCTTCTCATGTCAGCTGAAATTAGCTGGAGCAGCCTTTGCCAGTCCAAATAATAAGCTCCAGTGTCTGGAGGCGTCTTACAGCAGACCTCTTCACACGCCACAGCGGCCGCTCTCCTGCTGCTGCGCTCCGAGAGGCCATTGCTCTTATTTTCCACATGCATCCAGGGAAATGGGTCCGATATGGAAAAATCATTTGCACCGCATTGCATTTTCCTTACCACCATTCTACACCTCAGTAATGAGGATTTATGGGGTCACGGAGGTCACCAATGCACATGCAACAAATCGGCCAAAGCATCCATCATCTTCGAGAGCGCTGCGTCAGCACGACTGAACCAGCGCATGCATGATTTTGCAATATAGTTCAGAAAGTAATCAATAATTAAATCATGATTCGTTTATGCATCCAAAAAAGCGCAGATTTTTATTTTATCATCTCACCTGTCTTTGTTCTTTAGCCCAGTCGTTCAGAGCATATTAAAATTGCATGCTGTCAATACAGCCGCCTTTTCTAATACACACGCGTGCAACTGGGGTGCTAGCATGCCTATATGAATTATTAACTACGACAAATGACTTGTCACAGCATGTCTGGCAGCGTCCCATCACGTCTGTCGTGCTAACAGCCAGCATGAGACTATAAGCGTCGCAATGTCAAACCACAGGGACCTGAGCTGCATATTGCAGGGATTCTTTAGCATATTGCAGTGCAGTTGACGAAGGTGTTTCAAGAAGCTTTTAGCATTTTATAAAGATGCTAAGATGGCCCAAAAGTAGCTTTGACATTCTATGTGGTTCCTAAGATGTTTTATGTAACTTTTAGCATGTTATATGGATGCTAAAATGGTCCAAATAGTTTTAGCAAGTTGCTATGCTGAAGCTGAAATGATCCGAGTAGCTTTTAGCATTTTATTCTAATGTTAAGATGTTCAAAGTAGCTTTAGGCTGCTATGATGCTGCTAAGCTGTTTTAGTTGATTCTAGCTTGTTATGCACATGCTATGATGTTGAAAGTATCTTTAGCATGTTGGTATACATTTGTTAAGGTGTTCTGAATTGCTTTTAGCATGTTATGCAAATGGTAAATGTTCCAAATAAGTTAAGGACATTGATATATGGTTGCTAAGGTGTTCTGTGTAGCTTTGAGCATGCTAGATTTACGTTAAGATGTCCCAAATAGCTTTAGCATGTTTCTATAAGGTTGTTAATGTGTTTTAAGTATATTTTAGCTCGTAATGCAGATGCTAAGATGTTGCAAATAGCTTAAGCAGGTATTTTAAGTAGCTGTTAGCCTTTTACAGACATTTATATTCCAAATAGCTTTAGCATGTTGCTATGAGCTTTTAACTTATGTAGATGTTAAAATGTTGCATACCTATAGCTTTAACATGTTGCTATGCATTTGTTAAGGCATTTCAAATAGCTTTACATGTTATGCAAATGGTAAGAAGATGTTCCAAATAGATTTAGGATGTTGCTGTGTGGTTGTTAAAGTGTTCTGAGTAGCTTTTAGCATGCTAGGTGGATGCTAATAACATGTTGATATGCATTATCTAATGTGAACAGAATATATCATATCATGCAAATCATAACATGTTCCAAAATGATGTTAGGATGCTGACATATCATTGCTAAGGTGTTCTGAGCAACTTTTAGCATGCTAGGTGGATGTTAAGATGTTGCAAATAGCTTTATCACATTGCTATGGAGTGTCTAAGGTGTTTTAAGTAGCATTTAATATGTTATGTAGATGTAAAGATGTTATAAATTCATTGAACATGTTGCTTAGGTGCAGTTTTGGATGCATTCAGCAATGCTGAATGTAATACAAAGGTGCAGATTTCAGGAAATCATAATGCAAAAAAAAAGTTGCAGAAGAAACGTCTTGATGAAGTTTGAATATCCCACTCTCTGCGAGAAGCGCAGCGCATTGCAATCTTAAAGCTGCGCTAGAGCTCGTTTGCTCATTTAATATGAATGCAACATTCGTTTACGAGCATTGAGTCTCTTTTAAGACTCCTTCTCAGTGCCAGAGCGAGAATAGGCTATATATTTGTTTAACGCTCTCTCACCGGATTTAAACCACTCTTTGTTCTGTCGGATCTTGCGATTGTTGACAAACCACGCTCTTCAGAAAAGTCGCCCGTACCTTGTAGTGATTAAAACAAGTCAAATCTCCTTCATGCTTTTTTCCAAGCGTCCCCCACCGCAGTAAATCCAAGAGATCTGCCGGTAATGATGGCTCTTAACATTCTTTTCCTTGGCTCTGAACGAGCCGTGCATTGTGGGATTAGAAGGGAGGGGTTGGGAGAGTGGGCTTTTGGCTTTGTTTGATGTCTCTAGTACAGATGGCAGCGAGCAAGCGCTGGGATAATGAAGCTCACTCCTCGAGCAGATCGTTAAACTCGGCGCTGTTTAAACACACTGTGATTGTTGGGTGAAGTTACCACGTTAAGTCGTGTAGGGGGCTGTGTTTTTATTGTGGACAGACCACACAAGCCCTCGGTGGAGTAGAGACGTGATGATCTAGTTGCTCCCTGTCCTCCGTATGCCACAGTTTGAGAGTGAAGCATTGCAGGGCCGGTTATGTTTATGATTTAATTCATTACCTGTAAAACAATATCAATACCACACCAAATTAAACCCTGGTGGTCTCTTCATCTGACACTCCACAGAAGATAAAGCTTTAGGTGGTTTCAGTGGTGCTTGCTAAAGCAAATATCACTATGACTGTTGCTCACACTTAGTGCTAGTGATTTAAACAAGCTGCTGACGGCCAACGTGTAACTCGTCCTTGCAATTTTTGCCCTAGCAGACGATAAAATTGGCGAAATCCCAGCAGAACTGAATAGCAAACATGCTGACGCAACATCTCAGCATCCACATAAAGTGCTAAAAGCTACTTAAAACACCTTACAACTGCAACTGCATAAAGCTATTTGGAGCATCTTTGAGTCCATATAGGCTAAAAAGCTACTTAAAACAACTAAGCAAACAACATGAACAAGCTACTCTTCTTAATATCTTAGTATCAGTATAACATACTAAAACTTAATGCTTTAACAATCGCTTAACAACATATGAAAGCTTTTTCTGAACATCGTCTACATATGCTAAAAGATACCCAAAGTACCTTTGCAGCTGCAAGCAACATGCTAAAGCCATTTAGGACATTTTATATTCAGAATAATGTGATAAAAGTTATTTAAACCCATTCGCTACCAAATTATCAACATGCTTAATGAATTTTCTGAGAATCTGCATAACATAATAAAGGTTACGTACAACACCTTTTGACCTCCTAGCACGTTAAAAGCTACTCAGAACATCTTAGCAACCGCATAGCATCATCCTAAAGATATTTCTTATAAAATTATAAAAGCTATTTTGAACATCTTAGCATCAGCATAGCATGCTACAAGCAACTTCGCTCACCTAAGCACCCACATAGCAACGTGCTAAAGCTATTTGGAACATCTTAGCATCTGCATAACATGCTAAAGGTTACTTAAAACACATTAGGAACAACACACCATCATAAAAAACTATTTAACAACATACCACCATCATAACAACATAAAAAAAATCCAAAAAAAACAACCCAACCAAATTAAAAAAAAAATACTTAAAGGGTTTTGAAGAGGTTAGCGTTGCTTAAATCTCTTTTAATATTTGCTGTAATCAGAGACTGACCTATAGATTGATATTAGACTAGCGTAGTAGTGCGTCACAAATGAGGACCTGTTCATGATCTAAGGATTGCCGAAGTTGTGCATGTATCGCCTGTGTTCAGTGGCCAGATAAAGTGTTTTATCAGTTGTGAGGGAGGAGAGACAGCAGCGAGGGCTGTTACTGCCCGCAGGCAGGCCGCAGGACACACTCTCACAGGACCCAATGAAGACACGCTTTCATGTAATGACGAGCCAGATTTTTGGTTACTAGCAAGTTCCCCTACATGTACTTCCCCTACATTTCCAACTGTTTTAAACAGGACTTTCACGCTAATCTTTATCTTATTGGTGGTGTTTGCTCATATTAGGGTTAATGATTTTAACAAACTCCTACCCTTGAGTAACTGTGTATACATCGTCCTACAGTTTGTAAATGATTCTTCAGTATTATTAAGGAATATTAAGTGTTATTACAATATACAACATACGTGGTCTGGTAAGTAACCACCTAGCAACCATCCAGAATGCCCTAGCAACCAGATAGAAACATACTAAAAAACACTCTAAAATCTACATAGCAGCATGCCAAAAAACACTTAGAACACCTTAGAGACCACATAGTAACATACAGTGTTGGGGGTAACGCATTACAAGTAACTCGAGTTACGTAATCAGATTACTTTTTTCAAGTAACTAGTAAAGTAACGCATTACTTTTTAATTCACAAGGAAATATCTGAGTTACCTTTTTCAAAAAAGTAACGGCAGTTTCTTTGTTTTTCCATTTATTGACTGACAAATCTCCTGTCCCCATATTAGGAGAAAAAAAGACATCAGAAGTACAGAAGCGTTGTGTGCGCTGTGTGAACATGATGTAGTTCTAGACTAAATGTGAATGTGCATTAATTCATCCTACTCACAAAAAACTAAGAGTTAGTATTCATCAAAATTAATTAAAACAGTGAAATGCAAACTCAGAATATGACACAAACCTGCAATAATTAAATGTTAAATAACACAAATGTATCTATTCCCATTTTATTAACAGTGTCTTTGCTGCTGACCTTTGATGATCCAGTTCATCCATACTAATAAGCAAAAATGACTTTAGATAAACTAACAGTTGTGCTTCATTGCACATTGTTTTTTTTATTGCTGAAGAGTGTTGAACCTTCTTCTTACCTGTCGTGCTGGGTGAGTACTGTACAGACGTGAATTTTCTTTTCCTTCAGCCTGAGGTTTATTCATTACAAACACACTTTTGGTGTGACAATGAAAAGGCTTTAACATTTGATATAAATAGAACTTCTTATATTAAAAAACAATCAAGCCCTGCTCATATTTAAAAAGTAACGCAAAAGTAACTCAATGCATTACTTTCCATTAATGTCAAAAGTAAACTAACAGTAACGTAATTAGTTACTTTTTTGGGGAGTAACAGAAAACAATGTTAAAACTAAACTTCCAACACAACTAAAAAAACACTAAAAACACACTGAAAACCTTAGCAACAAACTAAAAACAACTTAGAAAACAATAAAACAACATAACAAAAAAACAACATCACAATAAACACAGCAACACAACAAAAACACAAAAAACACCTTAGCAACTTCAAATAAACCATTTGCATACAAACATAACAAAAAAACATCAGAACACCAAACAAACTACAAAGCATCTTGCCCCGAATCGATTCAGAATCTGGCACACCTTAGCAACTGCAAAAGCATAGGTATATTGGTAATCGGAATAAGCGCGAGTTGTCGCTCCTCATTAACAAACAGTGCGACTTAATAGTATTTGGAGTTTCCTCCGGGGCAGTAATACATAAAGAATCAGTGTGCAGCAGTAATTCGGCCCTCACAATGAAGCGTCAGTTTATGTGCGCAGAAGCAACTCGGGCACTCCTCATCCACGGAACGCAACCAAATAAAGTTATCCAGCCCATCACCCTACACAAGCGTCAGTTTATCCAGCGGAGCAGCTTAGTCCTATTAATCTCTTGTAACCAAATAAAGTGTGGCTGGCCTTGTCGGCCAAGGACTCGTGTCCTCTCTTTGGGTCATTACTAAGCTTGCACCACCCAGGGCTCTCCATTTCCATTGCAGCTCCTCTGTTCCTCCGCTCCGCCGGGCTTCCCGACTCTCCACGGCTTATCGTTTGGAAGCAGATGTGTTGTGACAGTGGGCATTTTCCATATGAGCTGCATAGTTATGACAGAGAGCAAAGCACCGTATGATCCAGGCCGGTCAAACTGCCACGTTCATCCCCTCGCTTCTCGGGGCTCTTCTCCTCTAGACCCTGCTGATATGGAAAGCTGTTTAAACAGCCAATCGTGAAACACCTTCCAATCCTCACCAGCAAAGCCCTGGCCTGTACATTCAGGCCTTGTCCCAAATCGCAAACTGCATAGAATGCAAGATTAGCATGTCCCAAATCGTAGCGTGTTAACCTAGATTTTATTTTCTGAGGAAAAATTGAGTGCAGTTTTTCTGGAAGGTTGCCACAACGTTGATATACCGTTGCAAAAGCATTCAGAGAGATTATTCTCCATAAAATGACAATAAAAAAAGTTTGTTAAAATTTATGTGCGCAGCTCACCATCACAATGCCAGGTTATTGCTGGGGTTTGCCACAATGTTGATATATAGTTGCCAATGCGTTTAGAGCGATTTTTTAAAATTTACTATTATTGTTTCTTTTCAATACCAGTAGCTAGTATAGGAAATAAATGGTTTAGGTTACATTTTATGTGCAAAATTACTAGCATTGCTAGGTGGTAGCTACTGTACATATGTCATTGCTACGGTGTTAGGTGTTAAGGTGAAAGGTGGATGAGTTTTAACATGTTGTAATGCATTTGCTAGGGGTTCTGGTATTCTTAGTGATGTTTCTCCTCATAAAATGAGAAAAACAACACGTTTTAATATCAATATTGTCTCCAATATAGCCAATATAGTAAAAAGAAATGTTTTATGTTACTTTTTCATACGTTTTATGTGCAGAAGTCGCCACCAAGTTGTTGGGTTATTAGCCAAGGGCTTTGTTGTATGGTTGCTAATGTTTTTAGAGTGAATTCTGATATGTTGCTTTGTGTTTGCTAGGGTTTCTGGATGGTTGCCACAACGTTGATATATATGGTTGCCAATGCGTTCTAAATTGTTTTTCTTCTCATAAAGTGACACAAGAAAAGAAACAACATTGGTCAATAAATGTGTTATTTATTGACCAATATTGTTTCTTTTCCATGTCAATAGCCAGTATAGTACAAAAAATGTTTTATGTTATGGCTCACATGCTACAGTCTCCACCAAGATGTGGCTAAGGTGTTCTGTGTGAATTTTACCATGTTGCTATGCTCTGCTAGGGTTTCTGGATAGTTGCCACAATGTTGATATATGGCTGCCAATGCGTTCTGAGTGATTTTTCTCTTCATAAAATGACAAAACCACACATTTATTGACCAGTATTGTTTTTTTTTTTTTTTAAGATCAATAGCCATTATAGTTTAAAAACTATTATGTTTCATATGCAGAAGTCTTCAACCTTTCTAGGGTGGGTGAATTTTACCATATTGCTATGTGGTTGCTGGGGATTCTGGGTGGTTGCCACAATGTTGATATATGGTATGCAAAGTCTTGCGAGTGAATTTTCTCAGGTTAAGTCTGCATCTGCGTGATTTTTCACCTGTTTTACGGTCCCTTAGATGGAAATGTTGCATCGGATCACTTATTAAAATAAAAGCAAACTTCTTCTTAACAACACACATGAGTTGAGGAATGATTCATGTCTGGAGTTACATATTATCAGTAAGGGGTTTGTTAAAATCAATTGACTTGGAGTTTTTAGGTATGTATGTTATTTTTTGGCTAACTAGTATGTCTCAAAATGCTCATACTGATATGTTACATACTCCAGAGTATGTGGTAGTAGAAATACATGGATTTGGATGCAGCTCCAGACTAGCGGTGACCTTTACCGCTGTTTTAAACCAATATCTGGAGTCTGAAGATCACATATGTCGCAATACTAGATGCGCTGAGCCCGCAGGGATTTGTGTAGAGCTCTGGAGCATCAGACCATAGTTAAATCCTCTCGTGTCGACTCTGTGAATACACCCAACGCTGAGCGAACGGTGTGCTTTTGAAATCATATGTCTGGGGGTGGTAGCTTATCCTCTGCTATGTGAATGCACTGAATTCTGGCTTATCGTGCTGCGCTGTAACACAGACGGATGCCGCTTCCCTTGCAGGCGATGAGCAGGGACAGCTCTTTGAACGATAATTACTCAATGGAACTGATTCAATTAATTGAGGCCAGGAGCAAAAACTGGAAAGATTGGGACAAATTAAATCATAATTATCAGCTACTTAGGAGAGGCCTCACCTGAGTAGTTTCAAATTAAGATAAGTGTATGTACATTGCAGTTGTCCTGCTGTAGGAAACAGACAGCGCTGACACTATTAGGGTACGGCGTGTGACGCTAATCCAGTGAAATTAATCTGAGCTGGATCAAACTAACTGTTTCGGATTCTCAATGAATTAGGAAGAACTGATATTGGTTGTGCCAGACTTTTTCTTCCTCTTAGTGCTGGGTTGCATTTGTGAATACTGTGTACTGAATACTGTTGCTGTATAGCAGGGAAGTTAATATATATGTGACATACATTGTCTACGTACTGTACATTTGGCAAATGTAAAAGTGTATAATCTGGTGAGTGTACTGCATACTGCATTTACAATAGTATGGTGGTATGTCATTCTGAATTCTTTGTGTTTTTCTGGAGGCACTCAATCACGCATGCTGGAAAGCAGGTGGATGTTTAGGATGCAGCTTCATTATGAAGTTCACTTGTGGCTTTTGCCAATTAACATCTCCGACAAGCGGCACAGCTGGGATCTTTACCGCTGACGTTCACGAAGGTCACTCTCGCACGTGTAGTAATTGTATTCTTCTGTGAATCCAGGTCAGTCTCCCGCAATCGATGACATTCCAATAAACAAGGTGGCGGTCGGCCAAACCATTGTTTCACTGCGGTGCGGCTCGAGAAATTCCTTAATCCCCCGTCTACAGCAGAGCTCAGGAGAAGAAAAACCGTGTTTTCGTTCCAAGAGAGCTTTGCTGGTCTGGCCTCCCTGCTGGCTGGGATCCATAGCTCTGTCAAAGCGGCCTGATTTACGCCCCTGCTTTTCCTGCATTTTCTCCGCAGCCTCTCCTGTCCTTATATCCTATACGACCACATTGAACTCAACTCGTCCATACTGTTTTTCGCTAAAAGTGTTTGTTGCATTTGATAACAAAAGCAAATAGTGATTTCATTTCACTCAAATATTACTGAAAGTGCATTGTATTTTCATCAAACTCAATAACTGATTATATTAAGCCAAACTTAAACTGAATGAATTGCAGCAGATTTCTAGTTCCCAGCAAGCTTTGCATCAGATTGTATAAGGATAGAATAAATGTTTACACTAAGAATTATTTTGTGTTTTCAAACGACTAAAATACTCTCTTAAAAATAAAGCTTCCTAAGGTTTTTTTTTGTTTGTTTGTTTTTTTTTTTTTGCAGTGATGCCATTAAAAAAACAATTTTTGGTCTCCCAAAGAACCTTTAAGTGAACAGTTCTTATAATAAGCATTTATTGGTTAGAAAAATTTAAACCTAAATAACCTTTTGTGGAATGGAAAGTTCCATGGCAAGCAAACATGCATTAAAACACCTTTTTCAAACCGATAGCAAATGTGTAATAAACTAAAAAAAATAAACAAAAAATCATATACAAACAAATAAAAATGAATGTATAAAAAACATGTAGGGCTTTTTGTCTTTGTTTTATGGAGAACTTGGTTAATCGAGCCTACTATTAGCCTAACTCCAACTCTTTATTTTTATTATATAAATGTGTCATTAACAATGTCTTCAAATTTATAAAACTGATCCGAGATCAGGTAAAAACAGTAATGTTGTGACAAAGCTTCGTTTACTAAAATAACATGACTTTGCTATGCAGTTTGATAGAAGCTCCAAATGATTCACAAAGGTTTCAAATTCTCTTCCTTGTTATTATACACATGTGCCATTAAAATTTTTACAAATTTATGAAACTGATCCAAGATCAGGTAAAAATAATACAGACCATGGTTCGTGAGTTCACAGAGATCGAACCATTGAAATTTTGTAACGTTTCAAAACACTTCTCTGAATCTCGGAATCACTGGTTGGGAACAAATGATTGGCAAATATTTCAAATTC
The DNA here is from genome assembly GCF_018340385.1 of Cyprinus carpio. NCBI lineage: Eukaryota > Metazoa > Chordata > Actinopteri > Cypriniformes > Cyprinidae > Cyprinus > Cyprinus carpio. The sequence continues at coordinate 21,754,238 of NC_056606.1, read as the reverse complement.
AAACAGAATGATTCGCAAAGGTTTCGAAGCTTCACTAAGCAGTGTTTCGAAATCTCCTATCACTTATCTAATTGTATTATTACAATTAACTTACTAAACCGCAATTTTATGTTTAGCACAAAATTCTAAGTTCTACTAACTTACCATAAATGTTTTGAGTTCTGCCAACTTATTAGGGTTTACAGTGGTTTCAAATGGTCAGAAGGACAAAAAGCGAGCCTGTGGGCGGTCGTATGTTTATGTTAGGGCCAAAAAGCCGCAAGCCAGCAGCGGGAGTGGAATATATTTGGAGCTGCGATAGTGAGGGATAAATAATGTGGCATTTGCAGGAGGCCTTAGCCCCACACACGCGCAAATCTCCCCCACTTCGCCGCTCAAATAATCCTTCAAAGCCATCCTGAGGTTTTGAGGGAATGATTGGCTTTTGTGTCGCCTCCCGTCGCGTTCTTCCTGTGAGCACCGGCGGCTTCTGTTTGCTTCGAGTCTATTCAGACTGCAGATCCACAGCAGAACGCCGCTATTAAATCACCACATTTAAGACGGCTGCCTCGACAAAGCCCTTCTCCACTTCTGAAAAGAACCGAGCCCGGCATATTGTCACGGATCGACTGTCGTGCTTAGCATTCTGCTGCATTTCCAATTCCGTGCCATGTGCTGCTTCTGCAGGGAAAAGCGGGGCAGGAGGCTGTCATGGCCGAGAGAGGGTTTGGTTTCGGGGTTAGTGCAGGAGCAGAGCAGCTCTCGTCTCTGATCTCAGAGCTGTATGAGGCCGTGTGAGAGGCCATCACCGCTGTAAAGAGAATAACATATGGAGGGAAAAAAAACACAATGTGCTTCGGAATGTTGCATTTTTCCCTCAACAGCTGCAGGGTACAGAACAGGGTCAACAGAAAGAAAAGACAGACAGAGTTACAGTATAGGGATGTTTGGGTTTGTCAGGTTGTTGGTTACTGAGTGGATTTATCTCAATCTACTTCTTAGCATTTTTAGTGTTTTATGTCACTCTTTTTGAGCCAGCAAAAATACAGATCTGATTAAATTATACTTTATACTGTTGGGTTATTTACATTTTTATGTGCATTGAAACACATACATACATATATATATATATATATATATATATATATTTATTATATATATATATGTATATACATATATATACACATTAGGGGTGTACTGGTACACAGAAATGACGGATCGGTACGTACAGTACCTCTGTTTTGGCATATATATATATACATTAGGGGTGTAATGGTACACAGAAATGACGGATCGGTACGTACAGTACCTCTGTTTTGGCATCACGGTTCAATACTAGTTTGGTACAACACTAACTAGTACAACTAACTAGTCAGTGTTATATATATATGTAGTGTTGCACATTCCTACCATATTTTTTCATGTTGAGTTTTTAGAAAGATGCACATGTCTCTCTCTGTTCATTAGCCGACTATGTCTTAATGTCTGGAAAAGAAACAGCGACGCAGCAACAAATACATAATGAGCTTGACTTTTTTATCAGCAGCGAGAGTGTTTGAATTGCAGTCTGGGGGAATGTGCTAGTGTATATACTGTATGTGCATCTTCCTCAGTGTGCAATAATACATGACGGCCTACACCTGCAGCGCGTCTCTCCACGGTCCTTAAATTTATGTGAAGGATTCATGCAAAATGATCTTTTGTCCCTTGGAAAAGTGCTGAAGGAGGTGCTCTGAGACGCCAGTGTTGTTCAGACGCATTCTTTCAGACGATCGGCGCATAAATGTTTCAGCTTTTTTTCAAATGCACAATAATGTCAGACATAATTTGAGCCAGCCCAGCATGCTTTGCAGTCATCGGGGGTTGTTTCCTTTGATCATTAATGTGCAATCCAAAGCATTTCAAAAGAGCTCGGAGCTTTTTCACACTGCTGGAAATGGATGCTAACGAGGCTGCGGACGAATGCGGTTGCGTTGCTTTAAACGCTAAAGAACTGTTAATTAGCGGATGCCTGCTAATAGGCTACGCTGTCACACAATCGACAGAGCAACCCTCCGCCATCCTGTTTCGACCTTTTTTTTTGGCCATGATGCAAAACAAAACACTTAATTATGCGAGAAAACTGCATGTTGTTCAGCCCGAATTCATAATTGCATTGTGCTTGGCGAAGATGCAGTAACACGGAATGATAGACCCATTTCAAAGGCTTCATGCTTTGATGCAGTCCTGAAATATGCATCGGCTTGTAGTCTGAGGTGACGCAAAGAGCCAAATTTCAGCCCCTTTGGGTCGAATGTGCTCGATCTTTCTGTTACACTTAGTAAGTAGATAATTGAACTCTCATCAAACAGGGCTGAGCGCAACCGAATGCCTACACATATTTATTATAATTAATTAATTTGGTAAATAATTAATGTATTTATATATTAATGTAAATATAAAATTACAAACATACTTAAATTTATATATATATATGATTTTATGACATTTTTATAAAATGTTTTATATCTAATAAAAAATACCTTATATATTTATTTATTTATATATAAATAAATAAATAATATAACATATATAAATAAGCTATATATATATATATATATATATATATATATATATATATATATATATATATAAAATTGAATAACATTTTATTGCTTATTTATCGAGATGATTCAAAAAGCCACATTTCCACCCCTTTGGGTTGAATGTGCTCGATCTTTCAGTTACTCTTAATAAGTAGATAATTTAGCTCTCATTAAATGTGGAAACAGGGCAGAGCGCCACAATGCACTGATGCCAAACCTTTCAGCAGCTCGGAAAACGCAAAAAAAAAGTGTCTTTTCAGCTTTGAGAAGGACATGAAAGGTGGCGCGGTGGAGATGCCTAGTGTTTCAGGCCCTGTCCATCCCCGGGGACCAAGACTCATTAGCTCTTGACTTCAGAGGGGCCCAGTCCTGCTTCTCTGGCTCTCAGATGTGGATAGAAGACGCAGGACTGAGGGTCCGCGGCCGCTTTCCATCACCTCCTTCTCCACTGCTTTCTCACTATCCCATCACCCCCCACTGTTTGTTCAGTTTGACTGACAGCTGGTTGAAGTTCAAGGCACTGGGAATACTGGTCTGCTCCGGGTTTATGGAAAGCAGTGAGGGGATGACAAAAGATAAATGTGAAGTGATAAAACTTTTAGTGCCTGGCTGATCAGAAGGTTAGTTCGCTGCTCAGATGTTGCTCATATTTGTAATGTTATGCAGTCTTAGTCCTATGTAATATTTATAGGAAAGGCCAGGTGAATGCATGGCTGTAGATGACGTAAAGGGTTAGTTAAAGAGTTTTTTGAGATGGCTTGATAAAGATGTTGCTCAAATAGATGCTTTGTGCTTTCAAGATGCTTTCAAAATGATTTTGAAATGAGAAGAAATAGAAATCCATATCTATGTATGAACAGCACAGCATCAGTTTTCGGTTAATTTCTAGTCTAATGTAATGAAAAAACCTGTAGTTCAGCAAACGAGTCAGTTATTGAGTGATTGATAAAAGTTACTGATTTACTCAAATGAACTGGCTTATGTGATTGATTTAATCCGGAATCAGACTACACTGTGTGTCTTTTGCTGTAGTTTCAGTAGCAGTTTCAGTGCAGTGTTATGTATATTCATGTATACTTATGTGGCCTTGGATTTGTTGCTCATTGTAGGGATGATCTGATCAAAGCTGCTGTATGGCCTGAATCCCTGCCGCACAGTATACTGTACACTTGCAGCGCTTCTGTCCCTCATGTATGTGATATAGGATGAAAGGAAAGTGCTCTTATTAGGCCTCATGTGCTTTATTCCTTCAGCACGTGATGCCTGCAGAAAGATCAGCTTATGTAACGCTCCTCTTATGTGGCCTGCTGTTTTACAGTGCTCAGATGTCAGTATGTTCTAGCAAAAATGATGATTTTGATGATTGTACCATCTTTTAAATTTAAGCTTTTGCTTTTTGTGAGTGCTGTTTTCCTATACTAAACTCACACTATGAGTCTGTGATTACAAGTATCTAAATGTACTGTCTTACCTAAATCCCTATGAAATCTGTTATTTTTTTCCTCCCAAATTCCGTGCTTTTTGTTTTAATTTTTGTGAATTCAGTTTTGATGGTTTAATTACATATCAATAATAAAAAAAGTCTAATTGAATCAATAACACTAATAAAATTGTTATAAAATTAGGATCTATTAAAAGTTTGACAATATTAAATTAAATATTAAATATTAGAGAGTCTATGAATTTATTTAGTTACTTATTTTTTAGGAATGCTGCGTTGCCTCTTAATTTTTCTGGATTCCGTGTTTTATGATTTAATAAAACGTGTTATCAGTTAAAATGAATTAATGGTATTATTTTTTGAATCAAATATATGCATATAACTTTAACAAACCTTTACTTTAACAACAAGTTTAATCTTTTAAAATGTAATCAAATGAAATCTGAACCATTCCTTTCATTTTACGGCAAACAAAGAGCTGCACAACAGAGTTTAAAGGCCCTATTTTAACAATCTAAGCGCATGGTCTAAAGTGCAGGTGCACTTAGAGAGTGTCTGAATCCACTTTTGCTAGTTTAATGACGGGAAAAACGGTCGGTGCGTTGTGGACCCACCTAAACTAATGCGCTCTTTAAATATTGAAGAAAAAATATTGCGCCAGACTTTAGACCAGGTTTGAGTTGGTATATGGCGCAGTCTATTTTCAGTTCCTCAGAATAGCGATGCGTCAGCAATACGCCTGAACACAACTTATTTTCAGACCAGCACGCCCATAAGCGCACAAACGGATGCAAATGCATTTGCAATTTTAATAACGTGGTGCAGGACGGGAAAATGAGAACTGCGTCAGGCTGAAACTAGCAAAAACACTTGCGCCGCATTACGTGTATGATAGGGCCCTCACTGTTTGAATTAAAACATGGATGAAAAATGTGTGATATTGTTTAATACTGTTTTATATTAAATTCTGTAATACTGTTTTACATTCTAATACACACTAGTAATAAATTTCTGTTATAATTTCTTCAAGTTAAACCAATTGTTCAGTTGTTTGTGACAGTAATTTTCTCAAGTGGAATTTTTATTTTATTTTATTTTATTAATCATTTGTTACTTTGCCCAGCATTTTTATTTTATTATTTTATTTTATTGTTTATTTTATATGCTTCCGAGAACAAGATATCAATACTCAATAAATTTTTTCATAGTTTTAATCTAATATTTTAATTTAATTATTGTCTTTTTGCGCTGTAACATTAACAGGCACTGGTCAGTATTGCAATTTGATTAATTCTACAGCTCCACTTTTGATTTATTAATCTAAAATTTGCTAAATTCCATGACATTCCGTGTTATACAGTAAATTCCATTTTATGACTGGACTCTACAATTCCATCCAGATACGGCCTTATATACCTTCAGCATGACCTTACACAATACATTCTCTGGGTTGCGACGCTTAAACAATACAGGCAGAGGTCATTTATGAAAGCCTTGACTGACAGCCTAATTACCCAGTACAGCAGCGTGAGCTCTCTGCCGTAGGTGCGGCCCGCAGGGTGGATGGATGGATGGATGGAGGAGGTGAATTTGCCCTGTCTCCGTCCATCTGGGCTGTCAGGGGAACGCCGAGTGGGTTTACACGCTCAAAACAGACGGGCAAATGGCCCAAGCAATCAAGTGCACAGATAAAACGGAAACAAATAATAGGTGAAGAGAGGAGAATTGCGAGCGTCCACTGGGGCGGATAAGACAAATATGGGCCGGTGATTGAGCGGTGCATTCAGGCTTTGTTTGCTCTGATTCAGCCGGTGATGGGCAGGTCGGGGAATGTGAGGGGCTTTAACAAGACAGCTGCCGACGGGACGAGTGGCAGTGGCACTCTCAGCTGTCCGCTCTCAAAGACAAAAACAGGTCACATTCCTCAAGGACAGTGGGACGAACGGACGGAGCATGCAAGGGATATTTTTGCCTGGTGCACGAGCGAGTCTGGCAGTGCCGGCAGCCCGTGCCAAAATTCATCTTTAACCACCTGTTTGGTGATTTATTTTGTTTTTTGATAATTAATCTTGCAGTGCTGTAATTAAGAAGTAAGTCGAGACATTAAACAGGCTAAAGCGTATCCTTGCAGAACTGTATCAATCTGGAGATGAATTCAGTTTTTTATAGAAGAGAAAAGGCAGACAAATGTTGTTGCTGTATATGCAGTGTATCAAAAACATATTTTTCTGCCTTTTGATTTGATCTGAATTTCATAATATTTATGCAAACAGCCATTGTTGTTTATTATATTAAAAAAAGGCAATTAAAAATGATCTTGGTTCAAGTGAAAAGGCTGAAAAATACTGTAGTGGTTTTATTGTTTAATGCAAGAAATAAAATATGATAAGTAGAAATAATATATGTTAAATATAGGATTTAATTATAAATTATCAAAAATCATGATATATTTTAACTAAAACCTTTTTAATTTATGTAAAATAAGACTTCTGTAAACATTTTTGAGTGTCAAAGTAAATGAATCATTTAGACTTTTGAATCAATTTATTGAAACAGTTTGAACTGATTCACATAAATGAATCAATTCAATGTATTACACAAGTACTTTTTGAACATTCACTTTCTTGTATTTTGTTTAATATATAAATCATTTTCTTACATAGTTTTATATTTGGCAATATATATTGCATGCATACAGAATTATTTTTTTTTTTCAAAGTTCTAAATAAAGTTTAATTTAGTATGTTTTACAAAAAATGCTATTAAATAAAATATATAATTATCAAATAATTTAATTCTTTCTACTTCAAAATTTCCTGTTTGTCAAAGTTTTACTTTTTGAATTATTGGTGACATTTACTAGGAGTTTCTGAATAATTTTTTTTTTTAAAGTAAATCCTGCACCATTTTTCTGTGTGTATGTAGAATAAAGCATAAGTATGAATTAAAAGCACATCCTCTATCAGCAGCTGTAATGTGAAGGATGCTCTTTGCGTTTGTCTGAAGATAAACGCTGCTATCAGTCGTTTCATCTCTTTGCATGTCCACGTTCTATTGATTGAAGCTTCTTGTCAAACTCCAACAAGCAGAAGATGAATCGCTCGTCACAGATCCGTGTCGTATCCCTCTCTCGATTCAATCAGTGCTGAAAGCTCTCGCTGCCTCCAGTCACGAGATCTCACACTCTTACAGGAATCCTGCCTTTAAAAAGCAAACCTTCTCCCTCATATCACTCCAGATGCTTCAGAGCAACAATAAAGGAGCTCTTCTGCAGAATCCACGTGATTCACCAGATTTCAGGTTTGAGTAAATGATGTTTTGATGAACCGTCCTTCTGAACTTCAGTGGAGTTTTGTGGTTTTCTTTCTGTAGTGTTCAAACGTTCTGTTGACCTCGGATCAGTTTGGTCTTGTGAATGTCTCTGATGGGGTTTGAGAATTAAGATGGCCTGTCAGAGGTTGGTGTCGGTGTGATGATGTTATTTTGTGAGAACACAGCCTGACATTATTAATGCTCCATGAAACCATGATAGGGTTTTGAGACACAGGCCAGAAATGGAAAGAACCACAAAATGGTTTGCCAAGCACAGTTTTCTTTCATGTGTTGATGTACTTCCTGTTGAAACAGGATTTGAGCAGAACATAGTCGTTGAGTTTATATATATATATATATATATATATATATATATGTATATATATATATTAAAATTTTATTAATTTAGGGTTTTTTTTTTTAATTTTTATTTTATTTTAATTTTTGTTGTATTACTTTTTATTTTATTTTATTAAAGTTTTATCATTTTATATTTTATTATATTTAAATTTACTTTTATATTTTATTTTGACTATTTTATTAATGTTATTTTTTTTTAATTATTACTTTTATTTTTTATTTTATTTTATTGTTTTACTTTTTATTTTACATTCATAATTTTATTTAATTTTTTATTTTATTGTTGTTTTTTATATTTGCATTAAATGTTATTATTTTTACATAATACATAAACATCTTTTTATTTTTTTATTTTATTTTATATTCTGTTTTGTTCAATTTATTTTATTATGTTTTTATTTTATTTGTTTATTTATTTAATTTTTTGGCATTTGTTTACATCACTGTCTGGCAAAACTATGAATACTTTTTCTATTTCTAGCTGATGTCAACTGATATTAGGGAGAGGGGAAATTTTTAGATAGCGTTTTTTTTTAATAAAATGTACTATATCTTTTAAAATAATTTGTGAAATATTTAAATGAAATATATAATATTAGTCTTTTTCTCTCTAGAAGTGAAGTTGTTTTAAATGCATAAATGAATGCATTTCGACTGACTGTGATTTCCCAGGCTGTTTATCTGTGGCTGTGTTTGTTTAGCAGCGCAGGTATTACTGCATTGCTCTGCGTGATCATCTTCTAGATGGCTCATTTCACTGGCATTTTGAGCCGAGTCAGCAAACGCTGCTACACGATAAATGATCCTCTTACATGTTAAACAGCATCAGACGCATTATCTCCCTCTCCACTCGTCGTTCAGACTAAACAAGCATCTCTGAAACAGCAGAAATAAAACGCAGCATGCATATAAAAACTCTCAACGCATTTGAATGCAAATCCTTGAAATGTGTGAATGTAAATAAAGGAAACGGCATTTCCGTCATGTTTGTTTAAGTTGGTTACGTCTCCCAGGTGACATTATAAGTTCAGCTTCTTCTTCGATTTCCAGCCACGAGGGAGGTTGTGTGATTGTGGCTGATGGTTGTATGACATTTCAGGTGTCTTCGAGCGTCCGAAAGGCCTTGTCTAATTGCCTGCGTATTCCTCCTCTGCAAATGAACCGGAGGCTGTCAGCGAGACCCGATCATCCCATCAAGCTGTCTCCAGTTTTAGCTGAAGATTCAGAAAAACATTTGATTCGGTCGCTGCAGTTAATTAACTTGTATTACAAGTGCAACTGAAAGAAAAGGCAGTTTTAGACTTCCAGTTGCCTGGCTCAGGTGGTTCGGAGCGGCTCGTGTGTCCAGCTGGGCGCTGTAATTAATCTGAAGTCCCCCTGCAGAACGTCAATACACGATGAGGGTGTCTCGCTGGGCTTTTGTCTCTGCGATGAGGCGAATTAGTGAGAATGTGTCAGGTGAGGGACTCCGAAAGGTCATTCTCTTCTTCCTGTCACACTTTGAGAAAGCCTGTTAAAGCAGCAGCTCATTCAGAGTTCAGTTTTCACTTTTCTTTTCACATTCGTGAGCGCAATATACTGTCCTTCACTGTCATTTCCCTGCTTGCAAATAAAAGATGTATATTGTTAGGACAGTTATTCATGTGAAAAACCTTGCATAAATCTTACCAATGAAAGTCAGAACAACATTCTACCTTGAAAACAATATGTGGCTAAATGCAATCTTTTAAAGCATTAGTTATTTGCTTTATATAAAAAAAAGTTATTTTAGTATTATTTTATATACAATTATAGTATTTAATATTTTTAAAATAACTTTTATTTGTATATTTTAATAAAGTAGTAGTACTTTAGTAATTAAATTTTTATTTAATTTAAATGCATTTAATTTAATGTAATTTAATTTTATTTCATTATATTTCCTGGAAACTAAATCAAACAAAAAGTAATTTAATTAAATAAAATTAATATTAAATTAATACATTTTGCTTATTTTTCTCATTTTACTTATTTTATTTTTATTTTATTTAGTTTGTACACAATTATGATGCTTAAAACAGCCGATGCTTTCCAGGTGATGCGCTCTTTCTGGAAATGCGTCTTTAATGTCTTTAAAAGACTAAGATAATGGCAAAAAATAGATTAATGGCTTGTTCGGCTGATTTATTTCATTATAATGGCAATAAATGCTCGTTATGATTCATGCCTTCAGGAAATGTGGTGACATCACATTGACCTTACTGTAGAAGACGTCTCTAGATTTGGCTGATGTTCAGATCGTACGATGATGTGCCAGAGAAACTGAACACATGACTCATTCACTTGTTTGATTTACTCTAAAAGCCGTCACTGTTCTTACACACCGGCGCCGGACGGGTGACCAGTTTGTCACTAATGATCTTAAATCATGAAATCTGCTCTTCGTTTCTGCATGTAGGTGTTACGTCTCCCCGATGGGTTTTTATCAGGTCTTTATTGCCACTGAAAGTGCATTATAAGACTAAAAGGCATTCGGCGCCACCAGCTGAATCCAGACACGAACCTCACAGCACCCAAACTACTTCTAAAAGAACACCCATCAGTGCTGCATTTTATTTTATTTTTTATTTTATTTTAGCTTTAGTTTATTTTACTATTTAATAATAAAATTATTGTATTTTAATTTATTTCACTTTTATATTTTTATTGAATTTTACTGTTTATATTATATTTTGTTTTATTTTTAATATTTTATTTCACTTTATATTTTATTTATTTCATATATTATTATTGTTTTGTTTTAGATATTTTTATTTCAGTTTGTTTTATTATTTGTATTATTATTAATTATTTTATATTTTTATTTTAACTTATTTTAGCATTTTACTTGATAAATTAAATTATTAAACTTAATACATTTTTATTTTACTGTTTATATTTAGTTTTTGTTTTTGCTTTTATTTTTTATTTTATGTCTTTTTTACTTTTATTATTGTTTTATGTTATATATTTATTTTAGTTTTATCATTTAATTTTTTATTTCAACTTGTTTTTTTTTAGTTTTTAATTTTTATTTAACTTATTTTGTTATCGTTTCACTATAAAATAAAATCTGTGCATTTTTAATTTATTTTGCTTCAATATGTTATTTTGCTTTCTGTATGAATTTTTTTATTTTACTTTTTATATTTTATTTTATTTATTTTATATTTAATTTTATTTATTGTCTTAATTTTATCTTTTATAAATTTTATGTTTTATTTTGTATATATTATTATTATTATTTTATTATTGTATATATTATATTTTTATTTGTTTAATTATTTTACTTATTATTTTATTTTATTTTATTTTATTTTATTTTGATCATGACAAAATATAAGTGGATTATCTGAGTAAACATACCAGACAAATCCAGACGTGACCTTACAGCACCCAAACTCTTTCTAAAAGCACACCAATCAGCGCTGCATTGACCCAGACGCATTATATTCGCTTTATCGCTTCACATTTTCAGCAAAGATGAAACCAAAAGAGCACAACGTCGCATACAGACCCCATTCGGGTCGGTTTCCTCCATAAAGTTAATTGGTGCTCCCTAACATTAGCCACTTTAATTTCAGATTCCGGTCTGTCTGTGTTTGAAGTTGGTCTGGAGTCGGCGCTAATGTCAGGCCGGGCACGCAGAGCGCAGCACCCTGATGATCTCTCATCAGCGCTCCCTAGAGGGAGGCTTTGATTTCAATTAGGGAGCGAAGCGTTATCAGGCACCGACCTCGAGCACGGCAATAATTAGAGGCGGGATAGGATCTGACGGGCCGCTCTGCATGCATAACACTGTGCAGAAGCTGGCGTTTCATTAGCAGCGTCTCCGGTGCTGACATCAGCAGAGCCTCTGTGTTGTCAGCACACGAGCGTTCGTTCCTCAGCCACAAAGGCTCTTTGAATGGAGTTCCTGTCAGCCTGCGGGCCACCGGTCTGAATCACACCAGTGAACCGGAGCGTTAATGCTGCTGTCTAAGCCTCACTATCACTCTCTGTCATCCGCTTCTGAAAGGGAGGCTCCTCTTTGGGAGTTTTTCTGCAAACGTGGCACTTTCTAGGCAGATAAGACCCTTCAACTTCAAGGGGGTTGTTATTTTGCTCTAGGTACATCATCATAAGGGAACTCCAGCTTTTTTGGTACAACATCTGAGTGGGATTGTTGCTCGCGCAGATGTTTTTGTGATTATCGCTGTGGGACGGTTCGGTAAAAGGACCCGAGGAAGAGTCTTGTAAATTGCACACTGTCTGCAGAATGCCAGGAGGCCGCGGCGCTCGATTGACCTGTAATGGACGAACAAACATTTGCTGATCTGGATCCAGCTATAAATTGAGTCTTTGGCTTCCACAAATGGAGCAAGCTGAAAACAGATGCATTTTTACACTGAAACTAAGAGTCCATGTATTGTAACGACTGTAAACATGCCCCTAATGAGTGTTCAAATCTTTAACATCTCTTCTTTACTGGCAGAGATGGCTAATCAGTGGCAAATCAGTCCCATCGGTATACTGCGTGTATATATGTATATATATATGTGTATATATACATATATATATATATATATATATATATATATATATATATATATATATATATATATATATATATATATATATATATATATAGTATTATGTTTCAGAGTACATTTTTTATAATAATGATAATAATAATCATCATCATTATCATTGTAAATTTATGTTAATAGTGTATTATTTTTATTTCTAATCTTAATTTTTAAATATATTGTTCTGAATATTGGTTATCAGACATTTAAAAAATAGTAATATATTTATGTAAAAAAAATCATGTTAATAGTTTATTACTTTCATTTCTGTTCTTATTTAAATATGTTTTAATATATCTGAATATTGGTTATCAGACATTTAAAAAATAAATTTGCAAACATTTAGATTGGATAACAACTTTATTAATATTCATAATTCAGTAATAATAATAATAATAGTAATTATTTTTATTATTATTATTAGTTGTCTTAAGTTACTGTTTTTATTTAATTTATTTTATATGTTAAGCTTCCTTTAACCAGTATTCACAAAAACTTTTAATAATAATAATAGTAATAATATCTACAATTTATGGCACACGTCATACACAATGGTAATTTAAAGTGCTTTACATGAAAAGGATTATAATAATCATAAAATAATCACAACAATTGTATAAAAAATAAAAGTAACAATAAAAGTAAAGAATACAAACAAATTTAAAATTGATTTAAAATGTATTAAAACAGTTTTATGTTTTAAAAGGATACATACTATAGATTAAAATCAGTCTGACATTGCATTATTTTTATTGTTTTATGTTATCGGTATTATCATTGATAATATATGTGACCCTGGACCACAAAACCAGTCATAAAGGTACATTTTTCAAATTTTCAGAATAAATAAGCTTTCCATTGATGTATGGTTTGTTAGGACAGGATAACTATTTGAAAATCTGGAATCTAAGGGTCCAAAAAAAATCAAAATATTGAGAAAATCGCCTTTAAAGTTGTCCAAATGAATTTCTTAGCAATGCATATAACTAATCAAAAACTAAGTTTTAATATATTTACAATAGGAAATTTACAAAATATCTTCAACTAGCTACCATAAGTGCATTTATCTTTGCCATGTCACATTCATTTAGTTGACTAGTGCTATACGCTGTACTAACAAAAACATTAATGGTATTCATAAAAACACTGACAAGCTACGCAATATCGTGTTCATAATCGAATGCGACTCATCTGCGATTATGAACGCGGTATTGCATAACTTGTCCGTGATGTATGGCTCTGTGTATTAAATGCTGCTCCATCTGAAAGCATGCGATGGAGATTTATCACAGAACCGGCTTTACTCATGCAGTCATTGTTTGTTGATCTCGAAGTACAAAGCAGATGAGGAAAACTAGGATGCCGGGTGTATTCAGAGCACCTCCATTACTGTCTAGAGTGCGTGTAATGGTGCGCTGTGATTGGTTGAGCGGATATATTGCATTATATATATTGGAAAAAAAAGGGAGAAAACATGACAGAGTAAATCGGCGGATATAGCATTTTGTGTCAAATTAAAAATCGACTTGTCAATACCGAACAGATACAATACTGAATTTGGCGGAAACTCAATTTTTTTTTTTGAAATCGCATTTTGGAACGAAACTCTTCAAATATATCCCAGCGACTTAAGACTGCTTTTGTGGCCCAGGGTCACATATTTCTTCTCTGGGAGTGCTGGTGACTCTGTGTTAAATCCGCCGGCGGGTGTCAGTGCAGATGGAGAGGGTTGGCAGAGCGCTGGGTGGCGTGGGTTTGTCTTCGTTGAGTCCCGCAGCTGGTGACCTTCATCAGCTCGTCTCTGCTAGCATCACAGCGCTGGATCTCAGCCCCCGGCACTCACTTCTCTTATGCATCTCACATTGCAATTATGTATGTACCTGCCAGCGCTGTCTCTCCGCTCGCATCCAGCCCCTTTCCTGCTTTCTCTGTTCATCCCACCCTTCACGCAACCATTAGTGCCAACAGCTTAGCGGGTTGTCCCGGAGCAAGGTGACACAGCACCAGGACGTCCGGCCCCGGACTCCATTAGCGCCGCTCTCCATCCATCCGTACGGCGCTCATTTGTGTTAAACACACCGAGTGTATGCCTATTAGTTTCTGCTGCCCACAGGACACAAAAACACTAATGAGATCCCGTACTAAGCAATGAGATTGAATGCAGAACAAATTGACACTTCAGCTCAAGTCAGATTTTACTACTGCTGAAAAGTAATCTCGTTATGTCTCATAAGAAATCTCAATTTTGATTAAATTTGCCAAGACTCGTAAACGGCGATGCAATTAAATGCAAAGCAAATGGAAAGTGTTGTTTCTAATATAACTTTGAGATGTGAAAAATGACTTTTGGTTGCAGATCGGGAATCTAAGAACAGTTTGAGACCAGAGATCTCAGTTGTTTCTTGTATAAAGTGATGAGATTGAAAGTCTGACACTGTTTTTGAAGTCGGATTAATCTCCTGGTGAAAAGTAGTCTCAAAGAATTTCAGAAGATATCTCAGGAACGTCTAAATTTTGCTCAAACTTGACAAGACACGTACAACAAGTGTGCGATTTCAGTTGTGCTCAGATTCGCGATCTGCAATCAGAAGTCAGAGATCTCAGTTGGTTCTCATGCAAAGCAATGAGATAGAAAGCAGATTGATGCTTTTGTTGAAGTCTTTTGAAAAAGTGAGCTCATTATGCACCATAATCTTAAATAGTTTCGAAATAAATGCAAAGCAAATGGACAGTTGTGCTCTTAAGATCTGAAAAATGTCTCAAATTGTGCTCCTGTTGATAATCTGCAGCAAAAAGTCAAATCTCAGTTATTTCTCGTACAACTGAATGGAGAACAAAGACTTTAGAAAAAGACTCTTACTGCAAAAAAATTATTCTCTTAGTATTTTTGTCTTGTTTTCTATAAATATCTCAAAATTCTTGAATCAAGATGAATTTACTGTACAAGTAAAATGACTTAAGATATTATGTCTTGTTTTCTGTTGAAAATATAAAAATTTTGTTAGTTTTTCCTTGTTTAGCCTTTGAATTAAGATTATTTTTCTTACTCCATCGGCAGATATTTTTGCTTGGTTTAAGCAAAAACTAATTTTCTTTTTTCTTTTTCTATTTTTTTTCTTTTTTATATAGAAAACAAGACTTAATATCTTAAATCATTTTACCGCTCAAGTAAATGCATCTTGATTCAAGAATTTTGAGATATCAAGACCAAAATACTACAAAAATCTTTTTTTTTTTTTTTTTTTTTCAATGAAAGTAATCTCGTTATGTTGCATAATCTTAAAGAATTTAAAAAAATGCCTCAACTATGTCTCAATTTTGCTCAATTCTTACAAGACTCAAACAACACTTAGATTCATAGCAAATGGAAAGCTTTTCTTCTAAGATAAGTTAATGAGATCCAAAAATGTCTCACATTGCTTGGAAATCTGCAATCAGAGTCCGAGATCTCAGTTGTTTCTCGTACAAAGTGATTGAATGGAGAACTTCAAGTAATCTTTTACAGAATTTCAAGATATCCTAACATCGTCTCAGTTTTGCTCAAATATTACAGCACTCATAAACAGCAATGCTTTTAGCTGTAGACTTTTGCTTCTAGGATAAATTTATGGTCTCATATTTAAGAGTTAATTTGCAAAAACACATAACCCCATTTTTAAAAAGGTTCAAACATCATGTTTTTTTTTTGTTTTTTTAAATCCTGCATTCCAATTAATATCAAACTGCAGTTGGGTTGTTTTCATTAAATAATAATAGTTTAAAAAATTCAGCTAACTAACAATAAAAAATATGATTTGTGGAAATGTAGTTATCTGTTTTTGCAAATAAACTCTTCAGTTGTATTCAAATTCCCAATCTGCATTTCAAAAGTCAGAGATCTCAATATGAACTCAACGATTTCTCACCAAATTCTCCCAGGTCCAAATGATCTGATCTACTGTAGGATTCACATTCATTTTATAACTCGAAACTGTTTTATCTTCAGGAATTTGAAGACAAACCCAACTAAGGTCTGATGAACTATGAAAGCACTTCCGGGCAGGTTTCACAGATGAAAATCTACTCAGTCTGATTAATTGCGCAGCTCCCAGAGTGCCGCAGTGAATGGTGGCAGATGGTGGAAATTCAAGTGGAATTCTGTGAATCCTAACACACTCGGATGGCTTTCCTTTAACACCCAGCCGTGATGTGTGTGTTTGTGTACGTCCGATTCCCTGATGTCCCCATGTCAAGCCCGCTCTGTCTGTTTGCACACATTCCTACAGCACCATTACACACGGGCAGGGTGATGAATTACTTTTAATAAAGCAAACACAGTTGTTTCATGTCCAGATCAATCTTTCTTTTGGTTGCCATGCCAGCCGTTGTCACAAGTAATTGCCTAAACCCCTTGCCGTGTGAAATAGGGCTTTTTCGGAAGAAAGCTGAACTTGCAGCAGCCTCGATTTCCTACTCCAGTGCACTTTATGCTGCAGCGGCGAGCCACAGGGGATGGCTTGGCCGGATGCCGTCATTACCGTGATGGTGCCGCCCATTCAGTGTGGCCGCCTGCATTTCCTTCGAGGACACAGGACACGGAGACGTCTCAGGCCGCGGTCCTGGAGCACTAGTCCCTCCAGGTCAGGTGACAAGTAGTCTCCAGCTGGCATGGAAACACACTCATTTGTCTCGTTTGAAATGCTTGCAAAGATTAATGACGTTTGATTAGCTTCCCACAGGAATCCAGATTAATATTCATGCAGATTAGCCCTGTAGTTTTGGGCTGCGCCTTCATGCTATGAACAGTTGGTGACGGCAGTTTCAATTAAGGTTTGTTGTTTGCTTTGTCGTGTCTTAATCTCCCTGCAGGTGGACTGGCTGCCTTTAACCTGATCAGAGGTGTAACTGGAGTGCATGAGCCGCTTGTGTGTAGAGATTGACCAGACATGCTTTTTTTCTGACTGGTTTTTAATATTTTCCTGTGTAATTGTTTATTCACACCAAACGCGAATGTAATTATTCGTGCGAGTAGATTATATACAAAGTCAATGCAAAGACGCAAATAGAGGCGAATTTGTGAAAGGCAGCGCGAAATGTGCGACGCGTTTGCGGCGAACGTGAGATATTATCCTCAAGCGCGTCTCCCTCGCAAGTTAAAAAATTAAAACTCGAGCAGAAAATTCACCTGACGCGTTCTTGCGCAAGCCAATCAGCGAAGAGCTTATTGGAACATCTGGTTGAATCAGAAAATGGAGGAGTGCATTATTGTAGCTGTTTGCATGCACCCCGAAATCTATGATACAACTTCACCGAGTGGTGCATGCCTCTGTATGGTGCTGTGAACCCAGACATGTCTGCATTTGGCTTTGTACCACAACAGGTACAAAGTAGCAATCGTATTGATCCTCACCATGGTTATATTCGCAGGATGTTTGTTGCCTCAATCACGTGAATAAAAACATTGCGAAAAACATCCCGAAAGTAATCTAGAGCGAGGGACACAATGGGCATATTTGCTTCGCATTTGGTGTGAACACACCATAAGTGTCCAATAACCAATATTCATAACCAATATTCAGAATCAAATGTTGATCAATATTTTATAGCATTAAAATAGTATAATAATAAAAATTACTTATTTGTAATATTAATAATAATAGTAATAATTAATTAATTTTAAATAATAATATTATACATTTTTATTATATTAGTTGTTGGAATAGTGTTGCAATCGAATTAAAACGATAACAAATATTTTAATAAGAAGAAGAAAATTGCTTTTAGTTATATTATTAATATAATCATTCAACATCTAAGCATATTTTAATAATTATTTCTTTTAATAATTATAATAAGGTAAATGATGATATTATTAGTGGTGGTATATTTATTATTATTTATTTTAATAATTAATATTATTAGTAGTATTATTTGGCAGTAATAGTATTATTTGGCAGTTATTAAGATAATAATAGTAATAATAACATTAAAAATAATAATTTTATAATAATAATATTAATTGTGATAGTGATATTATCATAATTATTATTAGTTGTATCAATAGTAATAGTACTATTAGGCTTAAAACAATAACAAATAATAATAATAATAATATTAATAATATTGCTTTGTAATATTAATATTATTATTTTACAGCTATAAGCATATTTTAATAAATATTACTTTTAATTTTAATATGTGTTTAATATTTATAATAAAATTATGATATATTATTATTATTTTAATATCTTAATTTAATAACATTATTTAAGTTGTAAATTAATACAACAATTAATATTATTTGTAAATAATTATTAGGCTAATAATAATAATAATAATAACAATTTATTTGTGATACTGGTGATATAATAATAATAAATATTATTATTATTAGTAGTAGTAGTAGTAGTATTGGATTATGAATATTAGTAAAGTTATCATCCAATCATAAAATGATTTACAAAATTATTTAGGGCTATGTCTAAATGTTAACTGTGTATTTCATCATTAATTGTTGGGATGGTTGAAAAGTGTGGTTGGTGAAAAGTGATTTATTTTCTTCTGGAATAATGTGAACTGATAAATCGTTGCAAGTTAGACCAGCATGTGTAAAAAATGGTGACTATTTTGATTTCATATTGATGTTAACCAATAGGCTTTGCCACCTCTGTGTTTTCACTTAAAGGTGCCCGTTTGTGCTGCACCACTTTCAGCCTGTGGCTAAGGATGACTCTTACAAATTGCACTTTTAAAAGACCGGGTCTCACTTTATATTAGGTGGCCTTAACTACGATGTACTCACATTTAAATTAATAATTTGCTATAAAGCACTTATTGTGTAGGCCTACATACATGTTTTTACATTGTACTTATATTTTTAAAAATACCTATATGTAATTACATCTGTAATTAATTTCTGTAATTATATTTATAATTACACTGTTGACCCATCCCTTACACCTTAAACCTACCCATACCACCAAACCTGTCCCGAACCTTACCCATATCCCACCTCAATAGCAGCAAAATGTTTTGCAATACAATATGAACACAATTAGTACATTGTACTTATTTTTTGATGCAAGTACATAGTAGTTAAGGCCACCTAATATAAAGTGTGACCAAAGACTGGAAACGGAAAACTGGGTCGACCCTAGGGAATGCTTTCTATGGCAGACGAATGACAGCCGAGCAACTTAGACCAAGTCTATTGACTTGCTAATATCCAGAGTCTGCGGAGAACTTAGTTAAAATAGTGGTTATATATTTTAACCGTTGCATGTGTTGCGAATTAGGCTGCATTTGTCTGGTAATCTCATGGGAGATCTGTGCCGAGCATTCCAGGCTAGCTCTAAACAGAGCTGCTGGACAATAACCAGCCATGAGGGCCAGTATAAAATCTTGCCCCAGTTCTTTCTCATCTAGCAGTGGTTTTCCTCTCTCTCTCTCTCTCTCTCTCTCTCTCTCTCTCTCTCTGCTGCACTGACGGCCTCGTCCGGATCGCTTGTTTACGTGTTAGTGGACGCACAAGCTAAACATCTGCTATTTTAGTGTCCCTCTGTTTCCTGTTTCTCAGTGTCACTCAAGTTCAGTTTAGCGCTCTGTGTTTGTAATCATCTCACGAGCGGCCATGTTGTCCATGTGCTTCGGGTTCATAACTCCTTATATGTAGCGGCTGAGAGTAAATTATGTACTTAGGCCTCAATAGTATTTGGTAATATTCCACATTTAGACAGAGATCTCCTAGCAAACAAATTCCATCATTAAACAGATTTTTTATAGTTTTCCAGGGTATGGCTAGTTCTTACTAAGGTGTTGTGAGTGCTTGTTGGCATGTTGTGAGGTTACTAGGTTGTCTAAGGTGGTTAATGTGTTGCTGTGAGGTTGCTAGGATGTTCTGTGTGTTTAAGAAATTGCTACGAGATTGCTAGGTGATTTTTAACACGTAGCCGTGTGGTTTCTAGGGTGGTTGGTTGTTAGTATCTTGCTATGAGGTTACTAGGTGGTTAATATGTTGCTATGGTGTTGCTAGAGTGTTCTTTGTGCTTGTTTGAATGTTTTTATAAGGGTTTTTGGGTAGTTAATATGTTGTTATGGAGTTGCTAGGGTGTTCTGTGTGGTTGCTAGCGTGTTGCTATGATGTTACTAGGTGCTTTAGGTGGTTAATACATTGCTAGGGTGTTCTTTCTGTTTGTTTGAATGTTGTGATGAGGTTGTGAGGGTGTTTTAGGTAGTTAAAATGTTGCTATGGTGTTGCTAGGGTGTTCTTTGTGCTTATTGAATGTTGTTATGAGGCTATGAGGGTGTTTTAGGTAGTTAATACGTTGTTATGGAGTTGATAGGGTGTTCTGGGTGGTTGTTAACCTGTTGCTTTGAGGTTACTAGGTGCTTCTGTGTGGTTAATGTGTTGCTATGTTAGTTAATACATTGCTAAAGCGTTGTTAGGGTGTTCTGGGTGGTTGTTTGAATGTTCTTTATGAGGTTACTGCGAGGTTTTTTGTAGTTAGTACATTGTTATGGGGTTGCTAGGGTGTTCTTTGTGGTTGTTAGTGTGTTGCTTTGAGGTTACTAGGTGCTTTAGGTGGTTAATACATTGCTAGGGTGTTCTTTTTGTTTGTTTGAATGTTGTGATGAGGTTGTGAGGGTGTTTTAGGTAGTTAATACGTTGTTATGGAGTTGCTAGGGTGTTCTGGGTGGTTGTTAGTGTGTTGCTTTGAGGTTACTAGGTGCTTAAGGTGGTAAATACGTTGCTATGGTGTTGCTAGGGTGTTCTTTGTGCTTATTGAATGTTGTTATGAGGCTATGAGGGTGTTTTAGGTAGTTAATACGTTGTTATGGCATTGCTAGGGTGTTCTGGGTGGTTGTTAACGTGTTGCTTTGAGGTTACTAGGTGCCTCTGTGTGGTTAATGTATTGCTATGTTAGTTAATACATTGCTAAAGCGTTGTTAGGGTGTTCTGTGTGGTTGTTTGAATGTTGTTTATGAGGTTACTGCGAGGTTTTTTGTAGTTAGTACATTGTTATGGGGTTGCTAGGGTGTTCTTTGTGGTTGCTAGCATGTTGCTATGAGGTTACTAGGTGCTTTAGGTGGTTAATACATTGCTAGGGTGTTCTTTCTGTTTGTTTGTATGTTGTGATGAGGTTGTGAGGGTGTTTTAGGTAGTTAATACGTTGTTATGGAGTTGCTAGGGTGTTCTGGGTGGTTGTTAGTGTGTTGCTTTGAGGTTACTAGGTGCTTAAGGTGGTAAATACGTTGCTATGGTGTCGCTAGGGTGTTCTTTGTGGTTGCTAGCATGTTGCTATGAGGTTACTACAGTAGGTGCTTTAGGTGGTTAATACATTGCTAGGGTGTTCTTTCTGTTTGTTTGTATGTTGTGATGAGGTTGTGAGGGTGTTTTAGGTAGTTAATACGTTGTTATGGAGTTGCTAGGGTGTTCTGGGTGGTTGTTAACGTGTTGCTTTGAGGTTACTAGGTGCTTCTGTGTGGTTAATGTGTTGCTATGTTAGTTAATACATTGCTAAAGCGTTGTTAGGGTGTTCTGTGTGGTTGTTTGAATGTTGTTTATGAGGTTACTGCGAGGTTTTTTGTAGTTAGTACATTGTTATGGGGTTGCTAGGGTGTTCTTTGTGGTTGTTAGTGTGTTGCTTTGAGGTTACTAGGTGCTTTAGGTGGTTAATACATTGCTAGGGTGTTCTTTCTGTTTGTTTGTATGTTGTGATGAGGTTGTGAGGGTGTTTTAGGTAGTTAATACGTTGTTATGGAGTTGCTAGGGTGTTCTGGGTGGTTGTTAGTGTGTTGCTTTGAGGTTACTAGGTGCTTTAGGTGGTAAATACATTGCTATGGTGTCGCTAGGGTGTTCTTTGTGGTTGCTAGCATGTTGCTATGAGGTTACTAGGTGCTTTAGGTGGTTAATACATTGCTAGGGTGTTCTTTCTGTTTGTTTGAATGTTGTGATGAGGTTGTGAGGGTGTTTTAGGTAGTTAATACGTTGTTATGGAGTTGCTAGGGTGTTCTTTGTGGTTGTTAGTGTGTTGCTTTGATGTTACTAGGTGCTTTAGGTGGTTAATACATTGCTAGGGTGTTCTTTCTGTTTGTTTGTATGTTGTGATGAGGTTGTGAGGGTGTTTCAGGTAGTTAATACGTTGTTATGGCGTTGCTAGGGTGTTCTGGGTGGTTGTTTGAATGTTGTTTATGAGGTTACTGGGAGGTTTTATGTAGTTAGTACATTGTTATGGGGTTGCTAGGGTAATCTTAGTGGTTGTTAACTTATGATGTTTCTAGGGGACTGTTTACACACTGGGAGTGTGTGTTCTGGGTGTTTGTCAGCACGTTGCTATGAGGTTGCTAGAGTGTTTTAGGTGTTTGTTAATATGTTTCTCAGTGTTTTCTAGCATGTTTTGAGTTATAGTTAGGAAATTTATTTCGAGGTTTCTAGGGTGTGGCTGTCTGAGGGGGTGTTAGCATGTCGGTAGGTTTTCTGGTTGATTGCTAGGTTAATTACTGGCCTGGTCTGGCTTGCTTTAGCATCTAGCAGGTGAAAATTATGAGTCAGAGTGCTATAAAGGTATTTTTCATGTCAAAGGGGATTGTTTGATCCTTTTCCTCAAGTAGAGCAATGGTCCTTGACTTAGCAAATAGGCCTAGCTCTAATGCTAATACAAGTGTGGATGTAGTGATTGTTTAAAATGCTCATCCTGTGAGCGGCTCCATGAGAATTGGTTGTGATTGTTTTATAATGAAATCTAATTAAGGTTAATAAAGTGGATGAGAGGTGAGACGCCGTACAGTATGTGAAGTGATCGGCTCGCTGACTTCACAGAAATGCCTGCAGGCTTTTTCCTTCTGAAGGATGTGTGCTGCATCTTGACGTCGACGCACGCAGTTAAGATAAAAGCCGGCGGATTTCTCCCGATCTGTTTCGGCTCGTCTCGCAGCGCTGCTGATGTAGCTCTCTCAGCTCTCTCAAGTCTTTTAATTCCCTCCTTTATGTTTAATACTGAATTCATTTTTAACTGCATCTGCTTTGTAAGGAGACGTGCTGCAAAGCATCCCGCAAAGATTTCCACGAATGTGAGTGAAAACATGAAAGAAGAACGACTTTGGTTCTTTAACGAGGCGTTCGTATGGAACAGATATAAGTCCTACATGTTTAAAGATGATCTTATTTATCATTTACTGCATTACTCTCTTTTTTCTGAGCCTTTGTATTAAAGGGATACTCCATCCCAAAATGAAAATATTGTCATTATTCACTTCATTAAACCCGTAAAAGCTTCGTTCGTCTTCGGAACACAATTTAAGATATTTTGGATGAAAACCGGGAGGCTTGAGACTGTCCCATAGACTGCCAAATAAATAACAGTGTCAAGGTCCATAAAAGTATGAAAAGCATCGTCAAAATTGCCCATCTGCCATCAGTGATTCAACCGTAACGTTATGAAGTGATGACTTTTTGTACACGAAGAAAACAAAAATAACGACTTTATTCAACAATTCCTCTCCTCTGTGTCTCTCCAAATCAGCGTAGCGCCATTTTGACAAATCTGACTAGTACACAGATGGCGTACGCTCTTTTGTATCAGCGCCACAAAGGTATGTTTTTTACGTGTATTAAAGGTTTGGTTTGAATGAAAACAGCGCATCGACGCAGCGCGTTAGTGAATCATTTCAGTGAATCAGTTGATTCATCTTAGTGAATTCATTTTTGAGGATTCTTGTAAATTATATAATATATATATAATTATACTTCCTAATCTGTTGAGTCTGGTTCATTTTAGTGAATCATTTCAATGAATAAATTGGTTTATTTAAGTAAATTCATTTTTTTTAGGATTCATGTAAATGCTACAATAAAATCATTAAGACAATAATAAAACACCACCTTAACTGCACACACTTTGATGGTTGCACTGTAAATGCATTCAGTTGCATTTTTGTAGCACTTCCACATTCAAGCCAGACAGTGTTGGCGTAGCCGCCATCTGGCTTTGATTAATGCATTTAACAATCAATAAGTTAAGCATCTGCTAATCTGCAAAGCTCCACTCCACCATAGTCGCTGGATTATGAACACTCTTATTCCCCATAAACACTAGATTTGATGATCAGAATGTGGCATTGACTAAGTGCCTTACATCTACATCAGGCGTACTGCATGTCGAATGAGAAGTTCTGGCATCAGAACCAGTGCAATTAGCTTCAGCGCGCAGTTATCTGTCACCTGCCGTTCTGATGCTGATTCCAGACAGGTGTGATTACAATAGCAGGTTTTTTGAGGCGCGTTTGGGCCCATCATTGTGCAGCATGAGGAAGTTGTGACAGGCTCTGATTGCCAAATGCACAGCATTGATTACGGTCCTGAAGTGTGACCTTTTTTCGGCGCATCCCTTCACAGTTTGATGCGGATCGTGAATCGATGGCGCTCGGCGATGGAACCCGTGTGATTGCACAGTAAATGCATTTCGGCCGACCAGCCGAGATATGGTTGGATATGGATGTCACATTTTATCGTCACTAACTTCAATATGTACAAAAAAGTGTTTTGTGGGTTTTCAGAGTTGAGGAGTGACTAGATGAAAATGAACGTGCTGCTAACTTAACTAGCTTTTAGAGTGACAGTAGTTTAAAATGAAACTTTTCTAGTACATTGTTGCTTTTTGTCAAAAAATGCTGTCAAAACTCTGAGTTTCTAGGTTTTTAATCATGTTTGTGTTTTTTCATGGTGTACTGCACACACAACTGTACACTATGCAAGCCGAGACAAAGATTCATTTTACTGAGTCATTACAGTGAATCAGTTGACTCGTTTTAAAGAGTTCATGTAAATGATATAATAATAGGCTAGCATCTGATTCATTTTAGTGAATCATTACAAAATTTAGTCAATAATCAAACACCTCCTAAACTGTTGCGTCTGATTCATTTTAGTGAATCATTACAAAATCAGTTGATTCATTTTAGAGAATTCATTTTAAAGAGTTCATATGAATGATATAATAATAACATTTAGGCAATAATCAAACACCTCCTAAACTGTTAAATCTGATTCATTTTGGTGAATCAATTGATTAAATTTTAATGCATCAAGTTAAAAGGATTCATGTAAATTGTATAATAATAGTTTTTTTATTTATATATTTAATAATACAATATTAATAATAATAATAACAAAAAAAACAATAAAAACATATAAAAAAACTATATAAAAAAATTAGTGCTGTCAAACAATGAATTTGCACATCCAAAATATGTGTGTTTACTTACAAAATACATACACACACATAAAATATATTTAAAAAAAAAAAGACACACACATACAGTATATTTAAAAAATATTTACACATATGTACGTTTCTATTCATATAATTTATATTATATAGAGATATATTTAATATATAAATATAACATATTTTTCTTAAATGTATAGATGCATGTATGTGTATTTATATATACATAATAAATATATACAGTACTCACACATAAATTATGTAAACAAAAACTCTTATTTTGGATGCGATTAATCATTTGACAGCACTTATATATATATGATATAGTCAAATTAACTATTCGCTGATTCATTTGAGTCCCCTTGTCTTTTGTTGAAACATTGTTAAATGCTAGTTTTTGTCACTTTGTTTCCGTTCTATATATAATTGTGATTGATTTATGAGTTTGTTAATTGTTTTTAGTGTGAAATTGCAATGAAGTTTAATGTTTAGCACTCTAATTGAGATCCCAACTGTTTTTCTGCCGGGTAATTGCTTGATAATTAATTGTTTGTATATAAAAAGTTAATTGTATCATCTGATGTTATATTATCAAAAAGATATCAGCCCATCTAAATAGCTTGAGTGCAGTAGTTAGCTACTTTTTATGACTTCCTTTGTAAAAGTTAGCTTGACTTTAAAATATGAGTATCTTTTAACACATTCAGTCTTTTTCAAGTCTACTGTACACTGTTTCAAGACCAGGTTTTTAGTCAGTTGACTAGGACAGTAAAGCAGCTGTTGTCATGTCTGGAGTAGTGTTTATGGCCAAGTTAGTCATTAAATATCTGCACAAATGTGCCCTAATGAAGTTTTTCAGCCTCATGATTATTCGCTTCTCTTTGTAGTTTGTGTAAGTCAGGTGATTAGCGGCACAGCAGAGTCTGGCTCAGTAATTAGTCCTAAACAGCCTCGTTTGCTTCGTCTCTTCATCACACTTTTCTGTCTGTGTTTTTAGCCAAAATCACAGCAGGTGAGGTACTGGAGGGGGCGAGCGTTGCCAGGCGAGTGTTGCCAGGCAGCCAGTGACTCCATCAGGGGGCAAAGCGTACCTGCCTACAGGAATGATGTCTGTTAAGGGCACTTAGGTACAGATAGATTTCATAAGAGCACATCTTGGGTCATATTTCATCCAAAATTCAAATAAAAACAATAAGCAGTTATTTTTTGATAAAGATAAAGACCATTAAGGCCATTTTTTGCATTGTGATATTATTTTTATTAAAATTAGCACATTCTGCTTCTGTATTTTAATTACCGTAGTGTGTCTAGATGTCTTGCTTCTTTTTTTAAGAAGCTTCTTTTAACTATGCAATACATATTTTACTATTTTTTTAAATAATGGATTAATCTATTAATGCAAATACACACTAACTATTAATTGTACATGATGTCAAGTTGTACATCTTTATTTTTTATATCACATTACTGTAATGAGAGAGAATTTAAAGGGAAAGTACACAAAAATTTTATGAAAATGATGTCACTATACACACACACACACACACACACACACGCACACACACATATATATCTTATTTCAATTTAGAATAAACAATACACAACATATAACACAATATAAAAATGTAAAGAAGAATAGATATATTTATAAACATTTTGTGCGTAATTAGTATATACAAAATAAAATATCTAATATGTGAATAATATTTTAATATCATTTATTCATTTTAAATATGCAAGCATTTATATACCTAATTATATTTTTATATCTCACAAAAAAGTTTACACATCAAATACGACTTGCAATATAACATGGTATATTTTAATGTTTATATATATTAAAATATATTATTTTATATTGCATGTCGTATTTGATGTATATATGACTAATAATAAATATATATTTACAAAATATAAAATAATTTTCTCAGTGCGAGTCTACAGACATCTGGCCTCAGATTCATGGCTGTTAGTGTGAGGAAATCATTTTAATTTAGCACACGTTCAAACCTCCTAATGCGCCACAAAGCACGCCGCTGTTTGAGTTTTCAATTGAAGTGCTCAGAAAACGTCTGAATCACGGCGGGCGGTCTTTGCGGGATTGAATCATTCTTGTTTAATGTTTTGTCACTCATTCTGCTGGAACCTTGAAAACCTTGAGCAGCAGCTCTTCATTCTGAATGCTGAAAAACTGAAGGAAGCTCAATGTGTCATGCGGCTGAGAGGTGTGTTTGACAGTTTTCCCCGTGTTATGTCCGTGGTTATGATTATATGTAATTGACTGTGGATGGAGCGTCACATTTAAGATGTCAGGTGCCAGCGCAGCCAGACGCCACACTTGATCTGAACAGTTGTGTCTCCATATGCCAACCCGACTCAGATCAGTCATTCCCCTGCAGTCGCTGAGAAACAACACTGGATTGACACGCACTGGAGAGCTGCATCGTCTGATGGATGTACTGTAGAAACATGCACATGCATGCATATTTCCTCTTCTCTGCAACTATTTTTAGTGCTGATTACCACTTAAAGATTCTGCTTCTAAAGCCATTTCTGTTCCACTTGGATAATAAAAAAAAAATTGCTAATATTATAATGCAAAATTTTTTTTTTTTCTTTCTAACAGTTTTCCTGAACACTCCTTCTCCCTTCATTGGTCAGTCAAACTGATAGTCCCGCCCCCAAACTCTCATCATTGGTTGAGTCAGTGTTGCTGAAGTCAAGCTGAAAGAAAATAAACAGAGCAGTGTTTTTAATTATTTTAACATTGCGTAAATTACACGTCACCTTTAAAGATTCCATGAACACTTGTTTTGTAATTCTGAGGATGAAAATTTTAATACATATTTTAAGAGCCACTCTGACTGATTCAGTGATCGAGTGAATTTGATATTGATTCATTATAAAGAACCAATTCATAAGAGTTGCTTTGAACCTGTTTTCTGAACACTCCTCCAGATTTTAGGAGAAAATATCGTAACATTTCACAAGTTACATCGCCTTTAATGACTCAACAGATTTTTTAAAGAAGCTAATAAAATTTGACATAATAATTGGTGTTTTCTATATACTATACAAACAATAATGCATTTGGTAACACGTTTATATACATTTTAAGAGCTACTTAAAGACTGAGTGAGTCGTTCAGGAATTTTTTTAAAAAAAAATTTCAATTGATTCATTATAAAAACCACTCCATAAGGTTCATTTCAAGTTTTTACTGGACACTCCTTCTGCCTTTAGATTTTTGGACAACTACTGTATATTAATATTACACAAGTTGCATAACCTTGTAATAATTCCTTGAACAGTTGTTTTTTTAATAAAGGAAGCTGATCAAATTTGGCCACAATAATTGGTGTTAAATATATTCTAAAGTAACAATAATGTATTTGGTAACACATTTTTATTCAGTTACTTAATGATTGAGTGTGTTATTCAGGAATCATAAGTCTCTTTTTTTATTGATTCATCAGTAAAAACCAGTTTATAAGAGTCATTTTTAACAGAAGCAGACCATTTGTTTGTGAATCACTGTATTGATTGTGTTGTATGCTTGTTGTTGTGTGCAAACATTGATATAGTGTCAATTTAGCATGCAGTTTTTTTTCTCTTCAAACTCAGAACTATCTGCAGTCATCTATTTTAGTATGACATTCTGCCCACATTAGCACAAGAATACTTATGTTCAAGAATCATTAATGGATGTGAAGATCATTAAAATCATTCAGTTCCAGTGATTTTTTTTTTCTAAATGCCTGCTTTGTTCAGACCAGATTGTGGCAGCTCAGTGTTTTTTCTCCCTCTTTGCACATAATGGGAAATTAAATACATAAAGTTAAATAAGTGAAATGAGAGGTGGAGAGATTGGTGTTGTGTTAGTGGGAATGAAAGCGATGCCGGATGAAATAACAGCGCCGTCGGCATCTGCTCTGGGAATTCAGTGCACTAATCGACCAATTAGAGCTTTCGGATTCGGCAGAGAGACGTAACACAAAGCCCAGCCTGTCATTTAATCAACTTAATTCTAATTTAAAACCGGCGGAGTGCAAGCACGCTGTTTGCTTACGTTGAATAATCACGTATTTGTTTCGCTCTCGCTAAAAGTAAAACACATTTGCTTTAAAATTGCATTACAGAAACAGGATTGAATCCCAGCCTTCTGAAACAAACCCCCTTCAGGCAAATATTGATGTCGAAACCTAAAAGCGCTCAACGTGCATGTGTACGCAGAGTGCGTCCAATCGCAGTGCAGTGGGCCGTATACAAAGAGGCAATTAATATCGAGCCGAGCACGGTGGCCTGCGACGTCCTATAATAACATGGTTAGACCAAAGGTTAATGTGTTGAATTCAATATGCATCCCCATTCGTTTCAATGAAGCTGTCCAAAAAAAAAGAGAGGTAGTCTGTAATCAAAGGGCTCGCCGTGCAAAGTGAAATTAATTATAGGGGCCTTCATAAATTCAATGTCATGTCTTAATCTTCCGCTGGTCCCCTCCCAGCCGTTATCAGCTCGGCTGGAAGTTGGCCGTATGCTCGGGCCGATCTAATAAACGGCTGCGTGAGATGATAATTGTGAATGAGCTTTATGAGATGTGAGTCTGCTTGGACCAGAGAACCCTTTAGTCAAACGGCAGTGAAAATGATGGTGTTTATCAGCACATCTCCCTTACGGTGAATATAGAGAGGACATTATGTGTTCTGGAAGTGAACTGCTGTGATATTTAATACAGTCGAGCGGTCTGGTGTGCATTGCGCGATCAAAATAAAAGCAGCCTTTTTGAAAACATGAATGCATGCATGTCTGAGATACGACGTCTGTATCAGCACCTACATGACAGACAAGATTTAAAGGAATAGTTCAGCCAAAAATGAACATTTGCTGAAAATGTACTCACCCTTAGACCATCCAAGATGTAGTTTGTTTGTTCAAGATTTGGAGAAATTGATCATTACATCACTCGCTCACCAATGGATGCTCTGCAGTGAATGGGTGCCGTCAGAATGAGAGTCCAAACAGCTGATACAAACATCACATTAATCCACAAGTAATCCACACCACTCTAGTCCATCAATTAACATCCTTATAAAGTGAAAAGCTGTGTATTTGTAAGAAACAAATCCATCATGAAGACGCTTAACGTAACGTCAAACCATTGCTTCCAGCTGATCTTGTATCTATAAAGCTTCCTCAAGTAAAAAAGTCCTCTTGTCTGAATCAGGAGAGAAATCTGCACAGATCAAGCACCATTTACAAGTGAGTCAAAAACAGCTCTTAAAAAAAGGGAGATTACTTCTTCACTGGAGGAAGTGTTGTTGTGGATTATGGAAACATATTTTAGCCTGGAAATGACGGTTTAAAGTTAAAACATCTTAATGATGTATTGGTTTCTTGCCGCTTTTCACTCACAAGATGATGTGGTCACAAGAGTGGTGTGGATTACTTGTGATGTTTTTATCAGCTGTTTGGACTCTCATTCTGACGGCACCCATTCACTGCAGAGCATCCATTGGTGAGCAAGTGATGTAATGCTACATTTCTCCAGATCTGATGAAGAAACAAATTCATCTACATCTTGGATGGACTGAGCCTGATTACATTTTCATTTCCGGCTGAACTATTCCTTTAAACATCTTAAATGTGTTTGTTTAGCATATTTACTATGTTTTTCCTGTTAATCTTCACTGTAAACAGATATGGCTCAGGTCAGTGTAAGTCGTTGGGATTTTTGTCTGTTTTGTC
Source organism: Cyprinus carpio (assembly GCF_018340385.1). Taxonomy (NCBI): domain Eukaryota; kingdom Metazoa; phylum Chordata; class Actinopteri; order Cypriniformes; family Cyprinidae; genus Cyprinus; species Cyprinus carpio. The sequence goes on along the minus strand of NC_056606.1, from coordinate 21,723,025 downwards.
ATCTAGCAGGTGATAATAGTTCACTTAGTTAAGTAACAATGCAGATATCCTCAATAAAATGCATGATTTGAGGAACTGTTTCTGTCTATATGTGTTTCACACTGAGGTTTAACCCTTATGGTTTGGGTTTTTGTTCCGATCACTTTTGATTAGTGCACACTAACCGGTCTTAGAGGGTATGTCGCTTGTCCACTGAAGACGATAACAACACTAACATGCTTTCTTTCTGGTTCTCTTTCTGCAGGCATACTTCCGACAGGGTGTTGCCCTTCAGTACCTGGGGCGCCATGCGGACGCCCTGGCCGCCTTCGCCTCAGGACTGGCGCAGGACCCCAAGAGCCTGCAGCTGCTGGTGGGAATGGTGGAGGCCGCCATGAAGTCCCCGCTAAGAGGTACACGGCCCGTAGGGTCAAATTCCAGAAAAAACAACCTCTTAAAGATATTAAAACCTTTTTGTGAGAACTTCATTAGTGAAAAACGTTCATGAATGGGCCAAATAGTTTCTTATATTGAATCTGAAAATGCCAAAAGATGAGTAGGAAATGATGTGTGTAAAATCATTTCAGATGAACAGGGAATATAAGCTGAAGATGCAACATGCTGTTTTGGGCTCTTCTGATGTAGATTCATCTGTTGACTGTAATGAGCGTGATAATGAGGGTTCAGTGTGCATAATGAGCTTTATTTAGCAACCATATTAGTGTATGAGAGGTGTAGGTGCATTTTTTGGCATCATATGTGACTTGCTTCATCATTTTGAGTCGTTTTGCATTTTTATGCACTGAATGAAAATGTCTCAGTTCTCTACTAGTTATTAGACTAAGGTTGAAATGTAAAATAGCTCAAATATTTTAAACTTAAATAATATACTGTATGTATACACACACACAGGTAAACCTGGATCACAAAAGCAGTCTTAAGTAGCACAGGTATATTTGTAGCAATAGCCAAAAATATATTGTATGGGTGAAAATGATTGATTTTTCTTTTATGCCAAAAATCATTAGGATATTAAGTAAAGATCATGTTCCATGAAGATATTTTGTACATTTCCTACCTTTAAATATATCAAAACTTAATTTTTAATTAGTAATATGCATTGCTAAGAAATTCATTTGGACCACTTAAAGACCACTTTTTTTTTCAATTTTTTTTTTTTTTTTTTGCATCCTCAGATTCCAAATTTTCAAATAGTTATATCTCGGCCAAATATTGTCCTATCATAACAAACATCAAAGATCAATGGAAAGCTTATTTGTTCAGCTTTCAGATGATGTAGAAATATCAAATAAAAAAAAAAGACCGTTATGACTGGTTTTGTGGTCCAGGGTCTCACACATTCACACATCTACTAGCATATTTTTACAAATGCACATAACTAAAATTAGAATTGTAAAAAACAGACAAAATATGTACTTTGTATACATTGACATTATCAATGAAACACTGAGATTATTCTGAGTGTGATTTCCGGAGTCTGCAACTTTTGCGTTTCAGGCGCGTCTGTTATCCCGGGCGAGCAGCCCAACACAATCGGCTCAGTTTTCGATGGTGTCTCACCTCTCGTCTTAGGAAGGGCTTTGAATGGCACCTCTGATTATGTGAAGCCGAGAAGAGAACAATTAAATTAAAGTTAGATAATCCCACATGCAAATCCTCACACAAGGGCGCTACAAAAGCGATAAAGGGATGAGGGAAGCGAGAGAGCGGGAGAAGCGGGTCTCTTGTTATCTGTGAGCCCAGGGGCCGCGAGCGATCACCTCTCTGCCCGGAGCCGATTTGGAGAGACTGTTCAACATAATCTACTCTCTCTGCGGCTCACAGTGCTGCATGTGGCTCTGAGGCACAACAGGGGAAATAAGGGACATAATTAGCAGATGAAACGGCCCCGTTTGGACATCCTCCCGGAACAACGGCTGTTTGCATGACCCTGTTTATTCTGAGACTGCGATTTACATCCAAGCGTCACAAAAGCATTTCTCAAACACCTACAGCTAGAGGCCCTTCAGAGGATGTGGTATCTATCTGCAAATAAACACACACACAGACATCTGACACAGACTATGCACATATCTATCTATCTATCTGTCTATCTATCTATCTATATATATCTATCTATCTATCTATCTATCTATCTATCTATCTATCTATCCTTATATACGTCCATCTATCTATCTATCTATCTATCTATCTATCTATCTATCTATCTATCTATCTATCTATCTATCTATCTATCTATCCTATCTATCTATCGCCTATCTATCTCATCTGTCTATCCGTCATCCATCGGTCTATCTATCTATCTATCTATCCTATCTATCTATCTATCTATCTATCCTATCTATCTATCTATCTATCTATCTATCTATCTATCTATCTATCTATCCTTTGTCTGTCCCGTCCATAGTCCATCTCTCTAATCTATCTATCTACTATCTATCTATCTATCGATCTATCTATCTATCTATCTATTATCTATCTATATCTATCTATTCTATCTATCTATCTATCTATCTCTATCTTCTATCTGTCCCGTCATCCCGTATATCTATCTATCCCTCGATCTATCTATCTATCATCTCTCTATCTATCCATCTATCTATCGATCTATCTATCATCTCTCTAGCTATACTTTCTGTCTGTCCGTCCATCCATCTATCTATCTATCTATCTATATATCTATCCTATCTATCTATCAATCTATCTAATATCTATCTATCTATCTATCTATCTATCTATCTATATCCTTCTGTCTGGTCTCCATCTCCATCTATCTAATCTATCCTACGTCATCTATCTATCTATCTATCTATCTATCTATATATCTATCTATCTATCTATCTATCTATCTATCTATCTATCCTATCTATCTATCTATCGATCTATCTATCTATCATCAGTCCGTCCGCTATACCTATCTATCTATCTATCTATCGATCTATCTATCTATCTATCGATCTATCTATTATCTATCTATATCTATCTATCTATCTATCTATCTATCTAGCTATCTTCATATGGTCTGTCCGTTCCGTCTGTCTGTCTGTCTATCCATCTATCTATCCATCTATCTATCTGTCTATCTATCTATCTATCTGTCTTCTATCTATCTATCTATCCCTTCGTCTGTCCGTCCATCCGTCTATATCTATCTATCTATCTATCTATCTATCTATAGATCATCTATCCTATCTATCCTTCTGTCTGTCCGTCCCATCCATCCATCTATCTATCTATCTATCTATCCTATGCTATCGATGCTATCGATCTATCTATCTATCTATCTATCTATCTATGTCCGTCGTTACGTCCCGCGCTATCTATCTATCTATCTATCAGATCTATCTATCTATCTATTCTATCTATCTATCTATCTATCGATCTATCTATCAACTTTTATTATTCTATTTATCGATCTATCTTCAGTCTATTCTTTACGTCTACCTCTTACTCACATATCAACTCCTCCTCTTCACTCTGGATTTCCCTCAGCATTTACAGCAGGCTCGGTGTAAGTCCCCTGTGCTGATGAGAAATCCATCTACTAAATCCAGCACTTCTAGAAAACTACAGACCGGGATCCCTTCTTTTCTTCCATTCATTGCAAAGGGACACTCCGAACGAGCTGTGTTCAACCCGCTCTCTATGTTTTCTTGTACAGCAGAAACAACCTCTACTGCAACCAATCTGGCCAAAAGTGGCTCATCTGAGACTGTCTGCTCTCTGGTTACTGGAAGCCCTTGCGACTGGCGCAAAGAGCAGCCTTCAAAAATCCTCAGTGCTCATTTTACTGGACCCTGTCCCTGCTGCTTTTGAAAATGTTAATCACCAGATTATCCTATCCAAACCCTAGAAAGATGGACATCTCTGAACGGCACTCCAGTGGCTTCACTCCTAACCTGTCCTGATAGATTCATAGCTAAGTCTAACTTGCTACGTGGGTTCATCAAAGGCTGCAGTACTTGGACCGCTTCTCTTTCTCCATTCTACATGATCATTAGGATCTGTCATTCAGAAGTCTGGCTTTTTCCTATCACTGCTACGCTTGATCACTCAACTCTACTTTCTCATTCCAACCAGATGACCCGACGGTAGTTGCTCGCATTCAGACTGTTCTGAGTGACGATTTCTAGCTGGATCCAACTTTCAGCTCAAACCTTACTAAGATGAAACTGCTGGTGGTTCCGCTATCATCACACAACTTCTCTATACAGCTGGGTTCGCTCAACCATAAACTCCTCCAGGGACAGCCAAACCTAGACGTTGTGAGGATCATCCAAGCTTCACAGCCATCCAGATTTGCCTTATTCAACATTAGGAAGATTAGACCCTTCCTGTTCAGTAGCAATCCATCCATTCTTGTCCAAGCTTTGTTCTCTCCAAGAACACTAGTGCAATGCTCTCTGGCGTGCCTTCCTGCATGTACTATCAAGCCTACAACTGATCCAGAATCAGCAGCGAGGGTTGGTCTTCAATGAGCCGAAAAAGCCCATGTTACTCCTCTCATCATCAGGTTACATGGCTACCAGAGCCTGCGTCGCATCAATTCAAGGTACTGATGCTTGCTACAAAACGACCCACTGGCCCGGCGCCAACTTATCCTAAACTCACTAGTTCAATCTTATGCTATTTTGCGCTAAGTGAACGACGCTTGTGTTTGCCATCCCAAAGAGGTTCAAAAAATCCACTCTCACGGACTTTTTCCTGGACTGGGGCTATGGTGGAATGACCTCCCGATCTCAATTCTAAACAGCTGAGTCTTTACTCATTTGTCAGACTCATACTTACCCAACTATACTATACTTACCTTTTTGTTCTTTGTCCTTTCTATCTATCCAAAAAAAAAAAAAAAAAACCCGGGGCTAACGTGCTTTCGGTACTAGGGCTAACTGAGACTATTGGATTACGGTCCTGCGATTGTTTCTACTGTTCATATTTGTAAGTCGCTTTGGATCGTCTGGCTCTATCTATCTATCAAATGTAAATCTATCTATCTATCTATCTATCTATCTATCTATCTATCTATCTATCTATCTATCTATCTCTATCTATCTATCTATCTATCTATCTATCTATCTATCTATCTATCTATATATCTATATATCTATCTATCACTTTTATTGTTCATCTATCTATCTATCTATCTATCTATCTATCTATCTATCTATCTATCTATCTATCTATCTATCTATCTATCTATCTATCTATCTATCTATCTATCTATCTATCTATCTATCTATCTATCTCTCTTAGTTGTTCTATCCATCCTCCATCCAGCCATCCATCATCTATCTATCTATCTATCTATCTATCTATCTATCTATCTATCTGTCTGTTGGTCCATCCGTCCATCCGTCCGTCCATCTATTGTTTCATTGATCGTTCTATCGTTCTGCTATTCATTCTATCTTTAAATACAATGGATGCTGAATACTGTAAATACTGAAGTGATGCATCATTGAAATCATCTTTCATCAAAATTTAAAAGTATTCATTATTTACATGGTACAACTTAACACACAAATCACATATGGCACCCGCACTCTCTTGATGTGTTTTTAGCCCGTCCCAGTGGTATAAAGCGTGATGAATTAGCACAGAATCTACCTGAAACCTCTGTTTTTGAGCTACAGGGAATACTAGATCTCCTCCGGATGCACAGTGAATTACAGATATGGAAATCCGCTCGTCTTAGTTTAGGAATGCTAATGTAAATAGACTAAAAGAAAGTAAACACAATGAAATGCAAGTGGGTGTTGTTGTCAGTCTCTGTTATTATTTCTTTATTTAGCTGCTTCCCACGAGACGCCAGACAGACACGTCAAAGCTTCTGTTTCACATGGCAAAGCCTCTCGACAGAAGAGAGGGAAGCGGCGAAGAGAAAGAGAAAAGCGTCGAGAGGAAGGAAAGATAGGCACCCAGAGGCTCATCATTAAACCCTCCTCTCCGCGGCGGGCTGCATAAGCACTTCTGCGCTCTTGTTTATCATTGCCCGTGTCTGCTGTTAACTAGATTCACACACACACTCACTTCCGTCCCCAAGCCAAAGAGTTTCTCACCACTCCGATTTATGCAACTTGTAAAAGTGTCAGGCTGAATGCAATTACTCGATATAAATGTGCACGACAAACCCAGCAGAGTGTTTGTAGCCTGCGGCAGAGGACGTTCACGCCTGTCGGCTACACGAGAAGAGGGAATTAAACCTGTCGGAAATCACTCAGCGTTCCTGAAGTGTCTTTCTACAGTCTGGAGATTCATTCATGCTGAATTTGACTAGATTTTATCTATCGCAAGAAATACAGTATAGCGGATAATTATTTCGTAAATATGTGTTAAATAGTTTACAATAGTTTTCTGTTTCAAATATGTGCTGTTCTTTTGAACTTTCTCAACATCAAAAAATCCTTTAGACAAATTTTAGACAACAGCGTAGTTAAGCAAGATTTGCTCAGAAAATTTCAAATTTTTGCTGATTTACCAAGACAAACTTTTTTATTAAATGTCTAATTTTGTCTGATTCAGTGCTAAACTGTCTAATTTTTTCCAATTTACCACTGGAAAACTGATTAATATTATCAGATTTAGCAAATAAAACAGGCCAGTTTTTTTTTTTTCTCCAGTTTGCTCAGAAAATGTCAAATTTAGTCTGATTTACTAACAAAACTGTTTAATCTGGATAGATTTAGCCAAAAACAGTATACTTTTTGTCCAATTCAGTGAGAAACTGTCTAATTTTGTCCAATTTACCACTGGAAAACTGATTCATATTGTCAGATTTAGCAAATAAAAAACAGCCCAGGTTTTTCTTTTTTCTCCAGGTTGCTTAGAAAAGGTCAAATTTAGTCTGATTTACAAAAACGGTTTTATTTTGTCAGATTTAGCCAAAAACAGCCCAGTTTTCTAACTTTTTCCAATTTTCCATGAAAAAATAGTTTAATATTGTCAGATTTAGGAAAAAAACAGCCCCTTTTTTCTCCCCAGTTTGCTCAGAAAATGTCTATTTTTGTCTTATTCACCAATGAAAACTGTTTAATCTTGTCAGATTTAACCAAAAGCAGCCCAGTTTTCTAACTTATCTTTTCCATGAAAAAATAGTTTAATATCGTCAGATTTAGCAAAAACAGAAAAGTTTTGTCCAGTTTGCTCAGAAAATGTTTAATTTTGTTCAATATACCATGAAAAAAAAAAATTACACCAAAGTATAAATCAAAATCATAGCACTAATAGTAGCTGATTGGTCAATATGGTGTTCCGTCTGTGATCAAATACAGGATATGATGTGACAGTACACATTTGTGCAGCCGAGATGAAACATGCTGAATTGGCTATCAAACACACCCAGAAGGACAGTAAGAAATATACTTCATAGATACACTACAGAAAAACGAGGGAAGGGCAGATAAAAATGGATCTTTGGAGGTCCCGCGGGGCAGTGGGTGACGCTCGACTGTGGCCCGTCATGATTTATGACAGTGTGTGCGTTTCACTCTTTAACTGTGTCTCCTTCCTCCGCCGGAGGTCACCTCTGCACATATGGTGCTCGCTACATCTTACCGCATAGTAACACGTGGGATTATTCTACAAATAAGCATTAATAAGGTGAACATTTTAGCGAGAAACTTCCACAAGAAGGTCTGTTTGGAGTGTGCAGCGATTACTTACAGTAAATAATCACCTCAGATCACCCAAACAAAAGCCAAACAAAATGAACACTCCACTTAACACTCACAGTCTTCTTTAAATTCGTTTGTAAACAGTAAGTACAGTAAACGAGCCCGAGTTTGACCTGCTGAATTGCATTTTTTCATTTTAGTGATGTGCATTTGAATTGAATACAAGTTCAGTCAACAAATGACAACTGAAATAGCCCCAATTTTGTCGGATTTAGCATTAAAATATAGCATATAGCACTTTTGTAACTTTTAAATAAGAAGAAATTAAAAAAGAATAATAATGATAATTTACACGCACATATATATATATATATATATATATATATATATATATATAAATATATACTGTATATGTATAGAATCTATACACAATACATGTTAATTATATTTATCTATCGATCGATAGACAGATAGATAGATAAAATTAACACAGTGAAGACTAATTAATTTACACAGTGTAGCATTTCTTATTTAGTATAGTTTTTTGTCCTCTTGCTTGCAGTTAGTTTCTTATCCTTATTTCATCACTGACTGTTTATTTATCTTCAGTGAGCTTGAGGGGATTTTTTTGTCTCCTTTTAGGCTTGTATTAGTTTGATATTGACATTGGTGAAAAGGATTATGAAAATTCTATGGTATCAAAGATTTTAATATCATAAAAAACTTTTTAAAAGAAATCATAACTATATCATGATATATATTGTTATCGTGATATAAAAGATTTTGGTCATATCGCCCACCCCTATCTGACAACATATTAAATATTAATAAAAATTTTCATATTTTTATGTTTGATGTTTAAATGAATGTAAAATGATGTTAAATCAGTTAGATGTGTATTAATAATTAATTTATAAATGTTTCATGTCACAAATGGTTTTTTGAATGTTTCATGTCACATCTTAACTCTGGCTGTGATTTGTGTGCATGGGCTCTGCAGAATCCCTGGAGCCGACCTACCAGCAGCTGCAGAAGATGAAGCTGGACAAGAGTCCGTTTGTGGTGGTGTCTGTGATTGGTCAGGAGCTGCTGACCGCTCGCATCACGGCGCGTCTGTGGTGGTCCTGGAGGCGGCGCTGAAGATCGGCACCTGCAGCCTCAAGCTTCGCGGCTCTGTTTTCTCTAGTCGCCTCAGCAGCGCTTACTGGTCATTGGGCAACACGGAGAAGAGCACCGCCTACATGCAACAAGACCTGGAGGTGGCCAAAACTTTAGGTGAGGGAAGACCTTTTAGATTTTAGGTTTCTTGCTACATGATTTTGTTTTTATTGACCACATTCCATCCATATTATTTATGTAATATTATATTATTTATTAATAGTTTGAATTGGCTTTTATTATTTTATTTAAATTTTAGCTTTAATAACTTTGTTGGGTGCTTTTGTTATTTGTATTTATCATTATTCATTTTTTATAATTCTATTTAGTTTTAGCAATTTTAATACTTCAACATATTATTTTTTATTTCGGTTATTTTCTTAGGCAACAATTCTAATTAGTTTTTAAGTGTTTTATAAATTTATTTAATCTAATAATGTAAAATTTATATTTTCTTAATATAGATATGATTACAAAATTAAAATGTATAAAACAATATCAAACTTAGAAAAATGTAAATTATAACATTTTAAATTGTATATTGCATTTGATCATATTCAGTTAACGAAAACAATCTTAATAGTTTGTTTTCATATTTAATATAATATTTATATTTTATTAGTATAAATATAACATTTTTAAACTTATAAAACAATATAACATTTGAAAAATTAAAATGTATGTAGTTTCATCTTTCATGGTTAACAGAAACCATTTTAATAATTTGTATATTAATAATTAATCTAATATCTTTTTATTTTATTAATATAAATATATTTTTTAAATTTTTAAATTATGATACAACATAAAATGTAAACAATATATTGTATTCAATCTTTATTTCAGTTAATAAAAGAAGTTTTAATATTTTATAATTTAATATGTAATCAAATATTTATATTTTATTAATAAAAGCATTACAATTTATAAACTTATAAAACAATATAACATAAAAAAATATAAATGTAACATTTAAAAAATGTTTTTTGTATTTCATCTTATTTTAGGTAACAAAAACAATCTTAATATTTTACATTTTAATATTTAATCTAATATATTCATTTTATTAATATGAATATTATTAAAATTTCAAAACTTAAAAACAATACAAAATTTTAAAATATATTGTTTCATCTTTATTTCAAATAACAAAAAGTGTTTTAATAATTTTAGTTTTACAATAACAACACTGTCTATGGCATTCAGAAATTAATCAAGCTGTTATTTCTACTGCTGCTTTAAGATCTATTTGCGTAAATGACCTTTACTTTGCTTTACACACTTTAAAATTGCTCCTTTTCTGCTTTTGTGCTCTACAGAAGAAAGCCACACAGTCTAGCACAACATGACGATGAGTAAATGATGCTTTTGTGGTGAACTGTTCCTTTAAATCACATTTAATTGGGCTCATTTTGCATATTCATGTGATCATGTCCGGTTCTTGAGAAATCGATGTACTTCTGTGGTCTGTTACGAGAACGTCTTGTGACGGATGTCCAGGTGACCTTGTGCACGAAAGGCCTCGGTACCTTCTCACAAAGTTAATTATTTTGACCCGGCCGAGCACACGCTGATAAGGTCTCTCAGTAATTAGGCTTCATGGGTCTTTTTTTTAATTAAAAGCCGCTGCGGCTTCTCCCCAGAATGCCACTGGACTAGTTTTTGTGTTTTTGGCGCAGTGTAAGTATCTACTGAAAAGTGAAAGTGACGTGACATACAGCCAAGTATAGCATCATAAATATTCTCCTGAATGTCAGAGGTTTACAGCACGACTGTAAGGCATGAAAGCGTTTCTCACACGCATGAACTGTGAATGTTTGTGTTTGAGCTTCAGCTCGCACTTTTAGCACATCAGTACACAGCTGACGTCTCGCTCGGCTGATGAAGCTCTGATAAGAACAGATGAGTCCAGCTGAATTTATTTATATAGCACTCTTCACAAAACAGCTTTACAGAAGATTATCAGATTATTTATAAGAGTATCTTCATGCCTTAGAGTTGCATTCAGCAGATTGGAGTTGGGTGATAATACTTTACATTATGTGACGATACAAGCAGTTGAGATTTGCTGTATATAGTATATATCGCCCACAAGTATAATATATGTATGTAAATAAAGTTGGCATAGTTGTGCCAGATTTTGTCTGAACCTGTTTTTTTGGTACGATTTGCTAACAGAATCAGTCTTATTTTGTCAGATTTAGCAAAAACAGTCAAGTTATATCAGATTTGGTCAGTAACTGTCTAATTTTGTCCGGTTTACCAATAGAAACTGTAAATTTGTCAAATTTAGGAAAAAATTAAAATAGAAAAAACAGTTTTGTCCAATTTAGTCATAAATGGTCTAATCTTGTCAGATTAGCAAAAAAAAAAATAATGGTCTGATTTACCAATAACAGCTCTCCATGTTTGTCAGATTTTGCAAGCGCAAAAAAAAAAAAAAAAACCTGCCCATTTGGTCAGAAAGTGTCTGATTTTGTCAATTACTTTACAAAAATTTAAAAATGAATGAATAAATAAATAAATCAATAATTAAAAATTTGGACAGAATTAAAAAATAAACAAATAAATAAAGAAATAAAGTGTAGTTATATCAGCTTTGGACAGAATTTTTGCCGATTTACCAAAAGTAAAATTCAAAATTCACAAAATTAGCAAAAAATCCATTCATTCGTTTGTTCGTTGTTTCCATTAATTCAGTTGCTTAATATATATTTTTTTTTTTTTTTGACAATTAAATAATTTATATATATAGATATATATATATAGACAATTAAACACAAATTTGTAAACTAATATTTTATAATGAAAAAAAAAAAATTGCGAGTAAATTAAAAAAAAAAAACTATGTAGAATGTTATACATTAAAAAAAAAAAAAAATTTATATTAAATTTATATGATTTACCAATTTCAACAACTTCTTTCACATTTTTGCAAAATCATTATCCGGTTTCTTGCTGGATTTACCACTTTGAACAATTTCTTGCACTAAAAACAAACATCACTAGCTGTTGTTTTTTTTGTGGAAAATCATTATCCGTTTTCTTGCTGGTCTGAGAGGGTCTGCTAGTTTAGGTTGACCTGCACCAGTTAGTATCCCAGATTAAACCATCTAATGGATCAAAACAAGCAGCTTTGTCCAGTTAGGAAGCATCTGTAGTTGGTCTTCCTGAAGCCTGTGAACACATGAGGATTCAGTTTTGTCATGTTAGTGTGTGTATGGAAACCTTCTAACCCAGATCTGGTTTCCTTCAGGTGACCAGACGGGCGAATGCCGCGCTCACGGGAACCTGGGGTCAGCCTTCTTCTCCAAGGGGAATTACCGCGAGGCACTGAGCAACCACAGACACCAGCTCGTCCTGGCCATGAAACTCAAGGACAGAGAGGTAATCGCCGACGAACCGACCATGTGTGTGTGTGTGTGTGTGGCCGTATCTTCACCTCAAACAGAAATGAAGTGTGCAGGATTGTTTTATCAGAGGCGCAGGACTCGTGTTGTGACATGACAAATGTTTGAGTCAGAGCTGCAGGGCAGACTCACCGCTCTCTGTCACGTTTGTGGACGCTCGGCGTCTCTGTTCTGTCTCCTTTCAGCTCGCCGTCTATCTGTTCTGATGCACCGTTGAGAAAACACCTACTTGGGTTAACCCCACAAAAACATGTCTGGGTCATACTTCTAAAATCAAAAGAAAATGGAATAATAATGAAATGAAGAAAAATATTTTGTATAAAGACAGTGAGGTTTATTTTCAGAATATTTATTTATTTATTTATTCACATTGTGACATTTAATTTATTTGGTTGCTTTTTATTTTTATTTCAATTTTTATTACATTTAAGCACATTTTCCCTCAATACAGTGAATCTGGATGTTTTAGTGTTTTAACATTTAAAATTAATGAATATTAAAAATAAATAATATATAATATTAACAATAATATAATAAATTAAAATAAAAAAAACATTAAATATAGATGTTAAATAATACATGTAAATTAAAAAAGAGTAACTGTTTAATATTTTTAAATAATAAATACTTTTTAAATATTTTAAATATTTTTTTGATCACATTCCCCTAATAAAATTAATCTAGAACTTTTGATTGTATTTGTTTTATTATTTTTTTATAATAGTTATAATATCTATTATTCTCAGTGACAGTGATCTCATTACAATAATTAGGAATAAAATGTAATAATACGAAAAATAAATAATAAAATAATTCAGAAAATGAAGGAAAACATAATTAAATTAAATATAATACAATTCACATTACAGTAAAAAGAATGATATTATTTTTGAGAATTAAAAATTTGGTGGGAAATACTTGTGCAATGCAAATTGTGATAAAAAAATCAGCTAAAGGTGAAACTTGTGTAAAAAATATTAATGGTCCTAAAAATAGACTTCATTTTCTTTATGCTATACATAATTTCTTCTTTTTATCTTAAAATGAAATATGAGGCAGTGATATTCTTGACAGGTTTGGTGAGATTCACACGCTGGCTGTATTTAATGCGTCTCGAGGTCTTATCAGCTAATGCCACACCCCACCCCCCCTCACCACAACATCATCAAATCCAAACATCACACTCTATGAAATGGAGTGGATGAGGAGAATGATAGACTCTTCTTTTGTGTTTCCAGATTGTGTGAAATAGAAGCACTGTGTCCTCACATCTGCTCCTCTTCTCCTCTCTTCATTACTCACTGTAACCGTGGAGCTGACCGCGTTTCTGCAGCCATTAAACGCAGAAATGGTGTTCGGCAGCATTGTGTGCCACTGGAGTATTTAGAGCAAAATAATGTAGGACTGGATTTTATCCTTCGGAATTTGATTGGATTGTGAAGAGTAGGTTGAGCAGTATTAATGTTAAAGATCTGAAACATTTCTAAGGCTAGATTTTGATCATAATAATAAATGATAGAATAAATCAAATTATCTCTCAACAAAACAAAATAAATTAAATAATATAATATTTTTTCATTCGTCAGTTGCATTAGTCACAATAATGATTCTTATTACATATTTTTTTTATTAATTAACTTAATTAAGAAAAATGTTCTAAAATTCAATAGTGAATAATAACATAAATTATATGATGATTAGAATAAAAAAAAATACATTCAAATATTATTTTACATTACAGTAAAAATAATCATAATTTTAATTGCAGCAATGTTTATTGGAAAAAAATGTGCATAACTGTATATTAAATAATACCCATAAATAAAATGCACTGTATAATATTAGTCATTTTCTCTTATTTCAGTAATGAGATTTTTTTTTTGTGCTACAGTAATGCAAATTGGGATAAAATTGTGCTCAATTGTAATAAAAATAATGGTGCTAAAATAGACTTAATTTATATAATTATTTTTTTTTTTTTCTAGATGATGATTTCACATCTCTATGCAAATGCAAATGCTTCTCCGGCACAAACTCGTCTACACCTTTTTTGACCAATTACGTTCCAGGATTTTACGTTCCAAGGCGTTTTCCAGTTATTCATGAGTTTTTACCTGAAGAAATACGGAATATATCTTGTGAAATAGATATTGAATAAAGGTGATTTCGATGACATTTCCGTGACCTTTAAAAAAAATTTAATCTCCGTGGATATCACAATTTCCCTGATATTTCCAGGTTTTTCAGGACTGTGGCAACCATGTTGATTTAATGCATGGATGCGTTTTGTAATTCTCTTGCAATTTGTAGTTACGCAAAAACAGTTGCATCCTCTCAACAACGCAAACGAGCACTATAGCGGGTGTTAGCCTGAACGCAGCAGGTTAGTTCAAGTGTTGACATGTTTATATCAAGCTTGATCTGATTTAATTTCATTTACAATATGCTGATGTTTTTAGCAATGTGCACTGACAAGCAGTTCAGTGTGTTCTCAATGTGTTTGCACATGGAGACATTAAATTAGTTCCAAACAAAGCATTTTCCTATAATGGCCACACGGCCACATACTCAAGCAGTTTGTGGAAAGAAGCGTGTGTGTTTGTCTGAAGTATGAACAGGTACGGCAGATGTGTGTCTGCTGTCATACTGCAGTGTGTCTGAGCATGCGTGCGTGTAGGACATGTGTTGTGATGGATCATCTGCTGTAAGAGAGTGTGTGTGTGTGTGTGTGTGGTGCGTGTGTGCAGTCAGTGTGTGTGTGTTTGTGTGTGTGTGTGTGTGTGTGTGTGTGTGTGTCTGTGAGTTGGTATGAGACGTTCTGGCTCCCCCTCTCAGATCTGTTGTCTAATGGTTTGATCTGTACTGCAGTAAACACTCATGACCCATCACACTAATTACTCCAGATCCACACTAATCAGCACATCCACACACGAACCCAGCCTAATCTCATCAAGGCTTTGGAAAGCACAGCTTTCAAGATCATTCTGTTCTGTATAACGCATTACAACTCTTTATTTAAGTGCAATATGATTACAATAAAATAAAAAAAATAATATAAAAAAATAAAAATAATTAATACCATTAATGTTTTTGTTATTTTTATTATTATATAAAATTATTGTATTTTTTCAAAAATATATTTTATTACTATTAATAGTATGGTCCATAATTTTGTGTCATTACTCGTTTTATTAATGGTTTTTGGAGGGGGGGGGGGGGGGGGGGGTTAGTTTTATTATAATAGAAAATGATATTGTATTTTTTTCAAAAATATATTTTTATTACTATAAATAGTATAATACTTAAATTAATAGAACGGTATATTTATTAACATCAATTATAAAGTTTTATTATGCATATGTTTTTATTTATATTTTTCCAAATTTAATTATTGATTTATTAATTTTTTTGACATGCAATACATAAAAAATATTAACTCATTTATATAATTATGTATGCGAGGTATATTTCTTTTTATTTTAATATATATATATAATTTTTTGCCTACTAAAAATCATAATAGATATATATATCTAGCAAATATTGAAAACACCAAAAAATATATCAAAACATCATGAAAATAGTTCACATGATATTAATATTACATTCATACAATTAAACAGAAATATAAAAATTAAAAAAATAATAATACATATAGAAAGTAGTTCATATGATTTTTAGAGTGTGTTCTTGCTATGACATTTTACAACAACAAAATTGAACTAACAATTAACACACTTAACTCCCTATATAAGATCTATATAAAAATTCTTAGAAATTTTTTAAAAATTCGAGGACATTTCCTATTGGTGGAGTGTTTGTGCTACAGCTTTTATTCTGCCTTAATATTCCAATTAGTACTTGGTGCGTCTCCATGTCAATATTGAGCGGAAAACACTTCAGCATGTCATTAAAAGCAACAGAAGAGCTTTAGTTCAGTCGTTAATATAGACGGAGGAGTTTCAGAGGCTTATTACGTTCTGTCAATCAGGTAAAGCATTAGAGAATGGCTAGAATACCACAGAAACAAAACCAAAGAAATCACAGAATCAACTCTCCCAGACTCATTAATCCATTACCCCGGAATCCAAACCAAAGAGCTATTTTTTTCTCGCCTTGCCTCAGGAAGTCTTCCGCTGAGCAACTTTCTCTCCTCTCGTCTTCTCCCTCGCTCTCGTGCATGTTCAGGTTCGCAGTAGTCTAAGAGTGGACTAAAGAAGCAGCACAACTGTTTTCAATATTAATAATAATAGGAAATGTTTCTTGAGCAGAAATCAGCATATTAGAATGATTTCTGAAGATCATGTGACACTGAAGACTGGAGTAATGATGCGCATCACAGGAATAAATTATATTTGAACTTATATTCAAATACAAAACGGCTAATTTAAATTGTAATAATATGTCACAGTATTACTGATTTTACTGTATTTATTGATCAAATAAAAACATATAAATAGTAAATAGTAAATTACATTTTAAAATATATTCATTTATAAAACAGCTGTTTTAAAATGTAGTAATATTTCATATGGTCCTAGAGTAGTTGCATATGACATCAGCGCTGGATTTATTGTGTAAACACTGAATGCAGTGAATGCACAAACACGCGGCGCACATTAAAACAGCTGGTAAGAAGTTATGATGAATGGCACAACTCCCATTACTTAGTGATTTATCTCTGTTGTGTCAAGATCTAAAGTAAATATAAAAGTGCACAAAATATCATTCAAACCCAGCTCTCTCTCCTCAGACTCACACAGAGGAAAAAAAAAGAAAACATCCAAAAATAGGAGAAATATATATTTGCAATGGCATATTGCATTCTATTTTTGAAAGAAAGTAATATGCTGTGCACAGTTTATTTACTAAATGTGTTTTTAATAAAGATTGTAGCATACTACTTTTTGGTTTGCATACTTTTTTAAACATATAAAAGATTGTATGCAGTATAAATAACTGCAGAATTTTTAATATGCAAATAAAAAAATCAAATAAATATTAAGAAATCAAAAATTTAGTTCAAATTTTCTGATTCATTTTCCCCAACCATTCTCCCCATCCAGGCTGCAAAAAAATACAGTAAAACATTAATATTGTGAAATATTAGTATGATTTAAAATAACTGTTTTTATTTTATTTTAATATATTTTAAAATGTAATTTATTCCTGTAATGCAAAGCAATCATCACTCCAGTCTTCAGTGTCACATGATCCTTCAGAAATCATTCTAATATGCTGATTTGCTGCTCAAGAAACATTTCTGATTATGAACAATGTTGAAAACAGTTTCATATTTTTGTGGAAACCGTGATACATTTTTCCAGAATTCTTTGAGGAATTGAAAGTTGATAAGCATTTATTTAAAATAGAAATCTTTGGTAACATTATAAATGACTTTACTGTCACATTTGATCAATTTAACGTGTCCTTGCTAATAAAAGTGTTAATTCATGAACAAATAGCAGACAGTATTGAGTACTGTATATACAGCACAGTAAGCAAGTATTCTGTTCCAAACATAGCTAAAGCATTTTCCCACTTCTTCTCTGTCATTCTTCTCATTTTTAATCTTTTTTTTGCCTCTCTTTCTCTTCCACACACACACACACACACACACACACACACACACACACACACATATGAAACGCTCTGCAGTTGTTACTCGCTAACAGTTCAAGCGAGCGTAGCACAGGCCGGCGTTTTAATCTCTTTTAGGTAACATATTGTTCTTATATTCATTAAGCAGAGCACTTCAGAATATGACAGCAGTTGTAATTGGTTTGGTTTCATCTTGTTAAAATGCATTCATTATGCGACGGGCCCCCGGCTTCTTTGTGCGCGGAGAACACCGGCGCGAGCCGCACTGTCTGCCTGTCTGTAATTGTGAGTCGCAGTCACTGTCAGCCGCTTAATTAAAGCCAATGCAGAGAGGACATGCTTCATTTGGGACCATTTGAGAATTTCCATCTCCCTCACAGGTATGGATAAATAGCGGACGCTCTGTGTCTGTGTGTGGCACTCAGGGGGGGGGGGGGCTGTGTGTGTCTGTGGGTGTGTGTGTGTGTGTGTCTGTGTCTGTGTGTGTGTGTGTGTGTGTGTGTGTGTGTGTGTGTGTCTGTGTGTGGCACTCAGTATTCAAGTCAAGTCACATTTGTTTTAAAGCACTTACAAGTACAATACAGAGAAGTATTTAAGTAATAGTTTACCCAAAAATGAAAATTTGCTAAAAATTTCCTTGCGCTCAGTCCATCCAAGATGTAGATGGGTTTGTTTCTTCATCATATTTGGAGAAATGTAGCATTGCATCACTTGCTCACCAATGGATGCTCTGCAGTGAATGGGTGCCGTCAGAATGAGAGTCCAAACGGCTGATAAAAACATCATAATAATCCATTAATAATCCACAGCACTCCAGTCCATCAGTTAATGTCTTGAGAAGCCAAAAGCTGCGTGTTTGTAAGAAACAAACCCATCATTAAGATGTTTTTAAATTTTAACCATTGTCTTCTATCCATAATGTTGCTTCCCCCAGTGAAAAGGTCATCTCGTCTGAATCAGGCGAGAAATATGCACAAATCAAGCACCGTTTACATGTCCAAAACAATTCTAAACAAATATGTGGGTGGATTTTTATTTGAGAGGACAATTGGAGATGGATTATGGATTATAGACTTTTAATTTGGCTAGAAGTGACAGTTTAAAGTTAAACCACCTTGATGATGGATTTGTTTCTTACAAAAACGCAGCTTTTGCTTTTCTGTGTACGAATCATAAGTGCATATTATTGCTAAGTACTGTTTTATTATTTTTCAACCACCAGTCATATAGACACACATTTCACCATTTGTGTTAAATATCCTAAACAAAACGTTAAACGGGTTATGTACAGCATTTCTTGATGACTTTTGGTAGTTTTAAGTTCCTGAAGAGTGTAAACATTGTGGTTCTGTGGCGTTTTAAACGACCGGACATGTATTGTTGTAATTAGTAAGACAAATTGAATTTGTAATTTGTGATTAATAAGACAAATAGAATCTCATTGTTTCCTGACTACATGAATATATGAGATGCAAAATAACCCTAGATTATTGTTGTTGTTTTTTTTTTTTTTTACATTTTTGCACAATACAGTATCATGGCCAATAAAATATATTTGTGGCTGGTAAATTCTGGAGCCATTGGGAGGTGTGTGTGTGTGTGTGTGTGTGCACATGTGTGAAAGATATTGAGGTTTTATTATGTCTGTTGCTGCTGAATTGTGATCCGGATCAGATATTGAGTTCCATAATGACTTAATGAGTGTTATTGAGAGATTAAGAAGATTCCAGGAAGGTGAAGAGGGATCGGGAAATTGCTCCATCCTATTTCCTCTTCCTGTCACAACCTTTGCCTAAATCACCTGCCATTTAGATTTTATTGCACAATATAGACTTCTTGAAGTCTGTTTACTCAGTAAGAGAGACGTACGTGTGTGTGTGTGTGTGTGTGTGTGTGTGTGTGTGTGTGTGTGTGTGTGTGTGTGTGTTTTAAAGGTCATTAGTAGCTGTGATGCTGTATATTCGCCTCAGGCAGGATTCCTCAGGTTATGAAGGAAAACTCACCTCAGGCGAGGCAGAGATCAGTGGTGCTCTCATGGGCCCTATTCTCTGTGTGTGTGTGTGTGTGTGTGTGGTTTGTGTATGTGCATTTTGTGTGTGTGTGTGTGTGTGTGTGTAACCAGCCATTTATTGGTATGTATGTGCATTTATGTGTGTACAGCTCTCTTTATTTGCATGCATATGTGGTATATATGTGTGCATACAGTTCTGCAGCAGTTAAAATGATGGCCTCACCAGAGGAACAAATGCACTGGTGTCAGAGAGATGAATAGCCTTGCTGATGTTGACTATTTGTTGCTCTTTAAAAAGTCTCCAGCATCCAAAGAAGCTCCTCTCTCTCATATATATATATGTATTCTATATGACACAAATATACATATAATGTTGTTTGAACATATATAACTAAATATATATATAACTATATATCTTACATTTATAGTTAAATGGATGAATGGATGTTGGATGGATAGATGAACATACAGAACGAAAGATAGATAGAACGATAGATGGATTGGATAGATAGATAGATAGATAGATAGATAGATAGATAGATAGATCGATTAGCGATAGATAGAAGATAGATAGTATAGTACACTCTATAAGATAAGAAATATTTATGCTCTACACATTCACCAACATTCAGCATATACACATTCACCAACATTCAGCAGATGAATTTTGAAATGGTTTACAGCCTGGCAAAACAGCAATATTCATTTCAAGTGTGCACTAACAAACTTTATTACACTCTATAGACCTAAAATGGATTAAATATACTGGAAAAATATCCAATCGATTCCTTTGAGTCCAGAATACATTTGTGTCAGTGAATGGTCAGCATCAATGGCTGTTCATTGACACGCTCCATACAAGCACATCAAATCAAAGACAGCGGCTTTCTGCCACAGAGCCGTGAGCCGTGGTGTGGTCGGCTGTAATGAGCCGTGGTGTGGACGAGTCATTTGAGTAACTGACCCTCCTCTACACAGCAGCGCTGGCTACGGAGCGCCGTCCGACTGGAGTGACCAAGCGCAGAGTCATTTAAAGCCCTGGAATTACATCCTGCACCGAGGTCGATCGATGGCACGCCTGTCAGAAAGATGAATGGGAGCTTTATTAACTAAATCCAAATTAAATCAAAGAAAAAAAAAAGAGAGAGCAACGCTCCTGTAGTCGTGTTGTGTAAAGATACTCCTGTAGCACACGCTCTGTAGGTGTCCGCTGCAGAAGAGGTCGAGTCGCTCCTGAACTGATGGAGACCTGCCCTCCATCACCATTCATCACCCTTAAACACATTTCTCCCTTCCCCACACTGTTCGGCCTCCGTCAGGGTCAGTGCAGAGACTCCACAAAAAAAAGATACTGATACTTCTATAGTTCATAAATTTTTAACCATATATATATATATCAGTGGCGTTATGATGTAATATTCAGAGGGTGGAGAGATGGGGGGATTCCCCACTCTATATGTCTCTGCATCTGCTAAATGATTTTTTTTATTCCCAGTGTATAGGGGTTAAAACCCCCTTCCGGGTGACTAGGGCTGTCAAAAGAAAAAAAATCCAATTTTGAACATTCGTCAAATTTTAACAACAACAACAAAAAAAAATCCACATTTGAATACAAAAACATTGCATTCGAATTGTAGGTCTGCATCAGCCATCAGGCAGCATTATCAGTGGCACCCCAAATGTGACGATGATGTAAGTGTCATTGCATTTTAGTGCTTTATGTTCAATGTTCATTCAATATATAACGGAAATCGAGAGCATCAGTGTGGAGATGTTGGTGTTTACATCAAAACTGAAACCATGCCGTTCACACAGAACGCATGTTTGTCACATTTTCCAGAGGGACAGCGTTGCACTCGCGTCTCGCTCTCGCAGTGTTGTTGTTTGGTGACTCTACGGCGCCCCTGTAGGTCTGGAGTCACGCTGGGATTGATGAAAGCTGCAGCATGAACAGAGTAACCCATCATTCAGTCGAAATGTGTAGCTTTTTTACAGCCTGTGAGGTGTGATTGTTCCTCAGGAGGAGAGGAGAGAAGAGGGAGTTGATGGATTATACCAGAGTTTCTCCCCAGAGGTCTGCGCTGCTCCGCTCACACGTCAATATCAGAGATTGATCGAGCTGATCTCTGGGTGTGTGTGTGTCACTGCTGAGATGAGTCTAAATAAGTCAAACACTGTTAGGCAGGGCAATCTCACGTCTTGGTCAAAGACAAATATATTATTTCCTTTTGGGCACCATATATATATATATATATATAAAATGATCTGGATGTGTTCTTGATGCGTTTTCTCGAGGTTTGCCAGTGATATACAGTACTATAGGAACGCAGACTTAGGTGAAACTGCTTTCTGTTCTTTTAAGTCGAGACATCTTTGACAAAAGTCTCAGAGCTTTTGATCAGGTTGTAAATCTGTTCAAATGGCTTGTTTCTTCTTCACATCATGTGTTCATGGCTGATTTGTCTTCTTATGAGCGTGCTCTTTGTCTCTCTTTCTTTCTCTCTCTTGCTCTTTCTTTTTCTTGCAATTTGCACATGAGCATAGCATTTCTCTGTAGCATACACAGTGCAGCTGTAGTTTCATCCCATTCAGTTTATTTACAGGTAACAGAATATTAATTAAGTTACTGGTGTGCTCTGATCAGGTCATGGACAACAGATATGCAAAATGCAACTAATATTTAAACTAATCGCATACAGGGTAAAAGAAAACATGACTCTTGCTCATGTTAAGTACAGGTTCACTAGCAACTGGGATAAATATAATTGAATGCAATTCAAGAGATATTTAGAGACTAGAAACTATAATATTTCCTATTCTGGGTTTGTTGCATTAAT
Organism: Cyprinus carpio; assembly: GCF_018340385.1. Lineage (NCBI taxonomy): Eukaryota > Metazoa > Chordata > Actinopteri > Cypriniformes > Cyprinidae > Cyprinus > Cyprinus carpio. The sequence continues at coordinate 21,700,395 of NC_056606.1, read as the reverse complement.
ACTATTTCATCTTTGTGTTAAATATATATTATATTATTACACAAACATGTTATTTTAGTGTTAGTTTAGAACATATTATTTTAGTATATAAACATGTTATTTTATATAGTATTTATAGAATTTTGAATTAGATTTGTATTATTTTTATAGTGTGCATTTTAATTTTATTTTACTTTTTAGTTATGTGCCTTTGTTGTTGTTGTTATAATTTTTTATTTATTTATGTATTTACATATTCCATTTATATTTCATCTAATAAACTACTAAAAAGTACATATTTTTATTTATTTATTTTAGTAATAGATTTAGTGTTACCATAACAACACATAATTTTAGTTTAGGTAATGTTATGTGCCTTTGTCATTTTTATGAATTATATTTATTAATATTTTATTGCTGCAATTTAGTTTTATATTTGTCTTTAGTTTGAGTTGTAGTAGTTTCAGTACTTCAGCTTAAACTTATTTTATTTCAGTTTAATTCAGTTAGTTGCCAAGGTTACATTTAAAATTTTCATTTATGTTTTGTAATCAATATTTCATCTAATAAGCTATTTATTTATTTTAAAAATTTTAGATAATAATAGAACTGACTACAAACATTTCTAGTCTTCTGTTGAATATTTAATGTCCAAAACCAGTTGAGAAGCATTGACTATTATTATAAATGTTCAGAATCCATGTTTCTTGTTTACAGCCACAAGACGCATAAGCATAGCTGTGGTTTTCACTGTATAAACATCACCACTTTGGAAGTGATTCCTATGGAAGGATAATTTAGGACATTCACCATCGCATCTAAATGCAGTCGACACACCCAAAGCATTCAGTGATATTCAGGTTTGTTCGTGGAACAGCAGCACAGCATTCTGTGGAGAAGGTCACAACTGTGAGATTCATTCTTTGGGAGCTGGCGCTGTAAAAATGGTGCCGCATCCCAGAATATGAATTTCATCATTCCAAGCTAATGTAATTACCCAACCCAAACCCTGCTGACACGCTGCCAGAGAACACAGCGGCTGGCCGTCCACTCCGCACAGCCGCTGACTCTGCTTTCCTTTCCACTTTGTCTTTCTTTTGTGGCTGTATATCTCTCTGTGTGGATTACACTCTCTCTCTCTCTCTCTCTCTCTCTCTCTCTCTCTCTCTCTCTCTCTCTCTCTCTCTCTCTCTTGTTCTTTCCTTTCAGAACTGACCTTCAAGATCCTCGGTCCACATAGTCACAGCACTACATTGTGAAACTAAATGAGCACAAAACATAACTGTTTTTACACAACCTGTAAGGAATACTAGCTTACTGCGTACTATATACTGTTTGCTAGGAGTTGCACTGACTAGTCAGAGACCTCTGATGCTACATGGCATAAAATGAGTCATTTACACGCTAAACACTGACTAGTAAACTAATTTTCTGTTTAACTAGTGAAAACGAGCAGTCGTGCAACCCATTACTGCTTACTAGTTTTTTTATTGTATGTAATGCAGTATGCAGTAATATATATTTTTAACTGTAGTATGCTGAATCGTTTACATTTTTAAATAATTTTTTTAAACAGTTTTTGGAAATTGGTAAAATGTTAAGTAGCACGGGTATATTTGTAGCAATAGCCAAAAATACATTGTATGTGTCAAAATTATGGATTTTTCTTTTATGCCAAAAATCAATAGGATATTAAGTAAAGATCATGTTCCATGAAGATATTTTGTAAATTTCCTACCATAAATATATCAAAACCTAATATGTGATTGGTAATATGCATGGCTAGGAACTTCATTTGGACAACTTTAAAGGTGATTTACTCAGTATTTAGATTTTTTTGCACCCTTTTTTGCATTTTCAAATAGTTGTATCTTGGCCAAATATTGTCCTATCATAACAATGTTTTCATATGATTTATAAATCTCAGTTTCGAAAAATTGACCCTTATGACTGGTTTTGTGGTCCAGGGTCACAAATAAGAAAGAGATGGTCAAGATGAATGCTTTGCATTGTGAGATTATATAAAGTTTGTGAACTTAATGCATACTGCGAAAACAGTTATTTTATAGTAGTATGTTATTTTAGTATTATTTATATACATTAAACTATTTATTATTAGCTTTTAATTCAAAATATTTCATATAAAAATATATTTATGTATAGGTTTTTACACTACAATTCAAAGTTGAGTGCATTGCATGTAGTCTGCATTCATTTGATTAAAGAGACAGTAAAATAGTAATATTGTGAAATATTATTGCATTTTAAAATATCTGTTTTCTATTTGAATAAATCGGAAAATGTAATTTATTCCTGTGATGCGCAGCTGAATTTTCAGCATCATTCCTCCAGTCTTCAGTGACACATGATCCTTTAGAAATCATTCTAATAAGTTTTGCTGCTTAATATTTTTGTGGAAACCATGATACGTTTAACTTTTCAGGATTTTTTGCTGAATAGAAAGTTCAAAAGAACAGAATTCATATAAAATAGCAAAATTTTGTAATATTATAAATGTCTTCACTGTAACTTTTGATCAAATTAATGCAACGAAAATCTTACTGACCTCAGACTTTTGAATGTATTCAAAAGCTCAAAGTATTTAGTATGCATAGTAACCCTAAAGCCAACGCTAACACAGACGCCATCGCCATCAGCGTTCCCTCATCTACAGATCCGTTGCATTTACCCACAAGCCCAGAGAAAACAATATCCAATCTGTGTTATCAGCTTACCCTCAACCTCAGCCGAACAGGCCGAGGAAACACACCTAATCACATTTCCTTAAAATGCCGGAGAGAAACAAATTGCTTAAGCGGAGTGTAATGAATTGAACAGCAGATGCCAGGCCTCAGTAATGTGCTCAGACAGGCAGCCGTAAAACAAAAAATCTTGTTGACAATTTTTTGCACGAAGCAATTCCTCCTGGCAAGGCGGCCTGAGCGGGGCCTCCCACAACTCCCACATGTAAACAGATGAAAACGAGACGGCGAGAAGGAAAGACAACACCGCAGCCTCCGCAGCCAGCTGGGCTGACAAGTGTTTGATTTCCCAAAAGAGGCCCGGGCGACCAGGGTACTTCTGCACTCACCGACGACACCGGAGACGGGACTGAAGGGAGACTAATCCAGTTTACTCATCTTTGTACGGATGTCTGATTTCAGAGGCGCACGTCAGTCCTGGAGTAATCCATTCCCCATTTCATTCTCTTCTCTCATTTCGTCAATTTGGGTGGCTGAAAGACGCCAGGATGCTCCTGAATCAGGGCACACATCAACCAGCATCCCATAATGCAGTTCACCTGGCTGAACAAAATCAGACATGCAATCATAAACATACTACATACCACAAACAGAATGACATAACAGTGCTATTGATGTTAACTAAAGCTATTAAAAATCGAATGCGGAGATAGATAGATAGATAGATAGATAGATAGATAGATAGATAGATAGATAGATAGATAGATAGATAGATAGAAAAAAAAAAAAAAAATAGAAATACATAAATGCAAAATGCTGTTTTTCTAGACAAAAAATAAAAAATATTTATGCTCTACTTGTGTTTATATTTATATATATAAAAAAATAAGTCAAGGAGATGTAAAAATCATGAACAGTTTATCTAATTATTTATTTACTTTAATGATTTCCAAATTTGGTATATAAAGTAGAAGTAAAACTATTAAAAATCAAATTTGGAAATAAATAAATAAACAATGTCATGATGTTTACGTCTTCTTGGCTTATTTGATCATTTTGCAAAAAGACATTTTTACGAAACTGTATTGAAAATGTACACAAATATTTAATTATACATGTAAATATAATGTAAAATATAATTGTATTAATTAATGGACAAACTGGGAATCACAGAGAATTTAAAAATTAATTTGAAATATTTCTTGTAAATATTTAACTTATGTCTTCATTGTAATTTTGATTAGTTTTAGTAGTGTTTTTCTCATTTTTATTAGTTTTTCTAATGTAAAATTTACATTTTAGTCATTTTAGTTCCTAAACTTATTTCATTTAGTTTTTTAAGGTTTAAGGTTTTCACACTAGAATTTAAAGCCAAGCATGTTGCATTTGTAGCCTGCATTTATTATCAAAACTAAAGTAAAAACAGTAATATTGTAAAATTTAAACTAAGTGTTTTCTATGTGAATATATATTAAAATGTCATTTATTCCTGTAGTGTAAAGCTGAATTTCCAGTGTCACATGAAACTTCAGAAATCATTCTAATATGAAATTGCAGGGAATTTTAAAATTGTGACTAAAAAACTATGGAAAAACTTTACTGTGAATATTTATTTCTATAATAAATATAACTTAGTATGGTAGTAATATGAAAAAAATATATATCTTTTGTGAGCAAATGTGTGTGACCTGGATCTGTGATTGTGTCGTTTAAACTGTCTTCTGTCCGTCCCTGTCTGGTTCTTCCTTTTCACCTGAATTCACGGTTCACAGAGTCTGTACCCTCAGAACAGGATCTGAAGCCACTCAAGGACACATTGTATGAACGAAGTGCTGAGCTAGACGTCAGCCTTTGGAGGCGCTCAGGTGTGGCGACAGGCGGAATAAGCTTCATTCAGGTCTGGCAAAGCAGCAAAACTGTGGGTTTACCACAAACCCTGTGGTCTTCTGAATGACCCGGTGTCCTCAGAAGAGACTGCAATTATGATCTCATAGGGGGTCTGTTGTCTCGTTGATTGCTTGATGTCCCATTACGCTGTAAATATTTACGTGGGCATGCTGGCATTTTACCGCCGGGTCAAGACTTGCGGTTGACAGCCATGCAGCCCTGGGGTAAAGCTTTTAGAGGAGCTTTGTCTTTATCTGTCTGTTTCCAATAAAGCCGTTTTTGCCCAGCAGGCTGTTTTTTCCTGCACTGTCATGTCATGAGTTTCTCTGAGGGCGTTGTGTGTGATCATTGTCGAGGCATTCGACCTCTACATCAGACCCTGAGTGCGTCTGACAAAACAGCACCAACGCAGCCTTGAAAACTTCACAGTGTTTCCCTGGCTTTGATTCCCTCTCCGTCCTTTCGAAAACTACCCTCCCGGAAACAAAGGATTTGCATTCCACATTTATCACTGTCATCATGACAAAGCAATGCAGCACCACAGCCGAAAAAATCAGAGGAAAAAAGGAAAGAAAAACTCCTGTTGATTCGTTCCCTTTTAGGGAAAAATCAAATCAAACCCATCGATCTAATTACACGCAGACTTTGCACGCCGATGGTAATTGCGAGGTACAAATGCGTTGGAAAGGGCACAGATTCCCCAAAGGTGAAATGGCTGAAAGTGTCTTCAATCTATAAGTTATGAGTGAGAATCTCATGAAAAGTGATTTTTATCTGGCTCCCAGCAGCGCTGTGAGAGAGAATAACACGATTTTCTAAGAAAAATCTGTTTAAAAGCCATAAATGTATGTGCAATTACAGGAATGTTTGGATGGCTAATACAAAATCCAATGCCATGCCTACTTAGCATTTCTAAGCATCAGAGTGAGCAAAATGTTGTCTATACTTATTAATTTCATGCACTATGAAATAATGATCAGTAAAACAGTCCAAAATGAACTGTTCAAGCTGTATAAAGTCCAATAGACGGGTTCTGAAAGCAGAGGTGGACAGTAACGGAGTAGCTTTACTTTTTCAAGTATCTGTACTTTACTGGAGTAGTTTTATTTTGAGTAATGTTTACTTTTACTTCACTACATTCCAAAGCATAAGATCGTACTTTTTACTTCACTACATTTCATACAACATATCGTTACTCCTTATAATATATCACATCATCCAAAAGCCATAACCGACTCAAGAACCAAAAAATAAATTACAATTTAAATTTAAAATCTTAAATCGGTTCGCAAATCGCACCAAACGATTTATTCATGAATTAGAATGATCCGATTGCAGCTGTTCTCGAGTCGACAACTCACTGATTCAAATGAACCGTTTAGTGTGAATCTCCAGTAAACTGAATTCACAAGTAAGAACCGGGAGATCTTGTGTTACTAAGTTATCAATGTCGAATTTTAGGATTAATTATTGTAACAGAAAAACATATTTAGGTCAAAACTGTCAGTTGTTTGTGAACTAAATCTGCTGTAAAGGGTGATCTATTTAAGCTCACTGAAATGCTTGAATGCAGACACATCAGCATAAGTGCCTCTTAGGTAAAAAAAAAAGAAAAAAACATTAACATAACACAGATTAAATAAAATAACTCATGCATGTTCAAATTCCCCGCTGCCGTAACGTTAACAGTTTTATTAAAATGCTGTGCATGCCCTATGTTATGTCTGTTTTTATATTGTTTATCAACAGTGTAAATTTTTATATTGTTTGGATTAACTACCCAAGTAGACAGATATGAATGTTTATTCATAACCATACTGAAAATAAGTAAATATTGTTAGCTGATGCTAACTGTCTAGCTAACAAGCTTGCTGGTGCTAAATTGAGGTCATTTTTAGATATAAAGTCCAAATATTTTTATTCAACCACCTAGAAAGGTTCTTCAGATGTTAAAGGTTCTTTATGGAACCATTTAGACAAAAAGGTTCTTCTATGGCATCATGAAGCACCTTTGTTTTTAAGAGTGTACGAGGTTGGTAATTAATAGTATTTGCTTTTGTTGAAGCCATCAGCCTGCATTATATATTTTTTATACTTATGTTTAACAGCAGAATCCCTGGTAAAAACTACATTACCCATGATTCAGCAGAGGAAATCCACCAATCAGGGAATTGAAAGTCAGTCATAAGAAAATAACTCTTTAGTGCCCGCCTTAAATATTTTTATATATGCATATTGTGTATTAAACGTAAAATATATTGTTTCTATATACACAATCAGCTTCTTTATATCACTTATTTTATATTTCCCTGTGAACTGTGAGGATGATCAGTGGTTATTTACTTTTGTTGAAACCATCAGCCTGAATTTTCAACTTATTTTTTGTGAATAATCATGCTAAACATTGAAATATCTGGTGAAAAATACATTACCCATGATAGAAGTCAATCACACCAAAATAACATTTCAGTGCCCACCTACTTAATATTTGTGTGTGTATATATATATATCCATATTGTGCATTATACAAAATATGTTGTTTTAATATACACAATCATCATCTTTAGATCAATAATTGTATATTTCACTGTGAACTGTGAGGTTACCATTAGCCCAAATTTTTTACTTATTTTTGTAAATAATCATGTTTAACAGTGAAATATCTGGTGAAAACTACATTACCCATGATTCTGCAGAGGAAATCCAACAATTAGAGAACTGTGACATTACTATTTATATTTACAAAACTAATGGAAAAATACTTCTGGAACTAGCACAGCTGAAAAAGAGCACTGTTGGAGTATATTTGTATGTGCAACATACATTTATGCTTATTAGACAGTCAAATTTCTAGCTACATTTACATTTAGTCATTTTAGCATATGTTTTTTATCCAAACTGTCTGCAAATGAGGAACAGTTTATCATTACAGCCAACAATTTGCGCAGTAAACAACGCTAAGCTTCCAGTGTAAGCTAGTAACATAGCTTAGCCACAGGCTAAAGTCAAACTCTGTGTATGGACTTCAGTAGGTGTTGTAACAGAGCGTAGCATAGTATTTTTGTGAGTGTGTGAGCGTATGGATGGCTAACACATGGGGTACTGTACCTGGCGAGGGGTTAATGAGTTGCTAATGAAACACATGGCTAGCAGCTAATTAGATGTGACCTGTTTTCCTGCAACTTTACCTCGCGGTTGACAGCTCATATGCTAATGTTCTGATTCACCTGCCGTCACTGTAAAGTCTTTGTTCTTTTATAGTGTTATTTATTATTTTAGCTATGTATAGTTTGAAGTCACAACCTTTGAAGTAGATGTTATTCTGAAGGTCTTGCTAATTTGGCTCTAAATATGGTTGTAGCTTGTTATAGGAGATGCCAGAATTGTAATTGGTTTCAAATGCCTCAGCCTGACCTGACGTCTCCTTTGATATCTTTACAAGCATTTTAATGATCTCTGACTCTAGAGTATCTTCTGTGAGAAATCCTCAAAATAAAGATGGTTTAGCCATTAAAACGAGTGTTGTTTTATTCTCAAGCCTTATTTCAATGTCAAAAAACATATTTCAGTATCTATCTATCTATCTATCTATCTATCTATCTATCTATCTATCTATCTATCTATCTATCTATCTATATAATCTTTTAATTATGATTTAAATATATATTTTTACAGCTTATATTTTATGAATTATTTCTGTATCGTTTTAAATGTATTTATTTATTTTTCATTGCTATTATTATATCATAATTGTAGTATTATATTTATTTTGAGACATTTTCATTACAGTTAAATAACATTTAATATTGTATTAAATTCCTAAAGTAAATATAGTTAAACAAATTTTTTTATTAAATATTGATTTTTTTCCATTTGACTTTAAGAATTAAATTAATAATAATAATAATAATAATAATACTATTGCAATATTATTTTCTATAAATGCATATATATATATAATATATAAAAGGGGAATAATATATATATATATATATATCACAAAGAGATTTCTTTCATTCTATTATTACTATTATTTATTTTATTATTATAAAATACGTTTTATTTATTGCAATGATTTATTTTCATTACAATTAAAGAATGCTAATTATTACTATTATTTCTTCCCCTTTTTGATTCTGGGCTGAAATGTGACCTGTGCATATCTTTTGGCTGAATTCCCTCACTCACGTCTAATGCTTTGCTCAGCATCCGCAGTTGAAGCCGCTGTAATGTGTGTGTTTCGTATGCAGCAGTGCGGTGCTGGAATCTGGTAGTGCGTTAGAGAGCGGAGCGGCTGACACAGCCCGGGGCGTTATACATGCTCATCGATCCGCTGTCAGGCCTGACCGATGCCCGACTGTCACAGGAGCGCGTGATGGACAGACGAGCGTGAGAACCCACCAGAGAAACCAGAACAACAACTCAAAATGAAGACGTACTCAACAAAACCTGCCCCAGAGGTGTAAATTACACCGGAACGGGCCTTTTCACCATTCCTTTCACGAGTTAATCTCTTCTCTCGCTCCACGAGCTTCCTCGTTAATGTGCCGGTGTAATTAGCAGGCGTCTGGTTTGTTAACATCAGGAGCGCGAAGAATGCGCGAGGGCTTTGAGGCGAGTTATTGACAATAAAGACACTCTCTTTTGTTGACGTTGAAATCGTGGTGTGGGCGAACAGGCCTGTCGGAAATCTCACGAGTGAGTGGCAGTAGATTGCGCATGTTTTCCGGTGCGCTTTCTCCCTCGGGAATCACGCACAGCATGGGAGAGAAATGACTAAAGAAGATGCTAATAAAGCCGTTTAAATAATTCATCTCTTCATCTTAAACCTGCCGCCTCCAGGGCTGCGGGAAACACTCATCAGCCTCTCACATCTCCGCCGATTCTGACTTTTCACTCGTTTTTATCCATTATCACATCCCCCTCTCCCTGTCACACTCCTCCTTCACCTTGGCTTTCTTGTTTGTCATCTCGTCGTCTCCATCTCTCTCTCTGCCCTGCACTGATAGAGCTCAAGATGTTTTATTTACATCACTGTCAGGATGATTTCCTGGAGGTAAATTCAGATCTGAGAGTCGCTCTCCCTCAGGAGCGGCGCTGGAGTCGAGCGTATGATTCGACTGAAACGCATTTCCGCTAAAGCTTCTCTAAAACAGTCACACACATCCAACATGACAACATGCATTTCTGCTGAAGTGTCTCTAAAACAGCTCTTGCGAGCCCAGCATTAGTAACATTATATTGACCTATCATGAGGAAACAAGATGTCCTAATTATAATGTAGCATTGCTATGGGGTTGCTAGGGTGTTCTGACTTGTTGCTAGGAGTGTGATAGATATGGCTTGGGCCTTCATTAGTTGTGTTTCAATTCAAGTTGCAAATTTAATTTTAGTAACACTTCATTTTAAGGACCAATTCTCAGTTGCTTATTAGCATATTGGCCACACATTAAAAACAAAATAAAACCAAAACACACATAATATATTTTCGATCCCTTAATTGAACCTCACACTGTAAAAACAATATAAAATCAAAACACAGTTAATAGACCCATAACAAAATGCTATTTTTTAAATATTTATATACACATTTATTTTTTTTTATATTTATATCCTGCTACTGCTGAGGAATATTTTAATATTTAATATATATATATAATATGTTATTTTATTTAAGTATAATAATAATAAAAAAATGACTTGGGCCTTCATTAGTTTTGTTTCCGTCCAAGTTGCAAATTTTATTTAATTTAATTTATGTTTATTTTTGAATGTAATACATATGTATCATTGTATGTATTATGTATTTAGATTTATTTTAGTTTTTATTTTTATATTTATATTTATATACGTATATGGTAAAATATGTCAGTGTTTTATTTGTCTGTCTGTGTATATATATATATATATATATATATATATATATATATATATACATGTGTATGTTCAAAAAAACATATGTAATGATAAAAACTAATAATATGTATTTAAATTTATTAGTATTTAAATGTGTATTTAAATAATAATAATAATGAATAGGCATTCATGCAATCCATGAACAGGCAAGTCCTGGTGGATGGTGTCCATGTGCTCACGTCTTCATAAATGATCATTTAGTGCAGGTCTTTGTTGTTCTGCTGCAGCATCTGTGAAGAAGAGCTTTGATCTGTGTCTGTCTCTCACACGCTGCTTATTAATGAGCTCATCTCTCCTCTCCTCTTCCCAAAAGATGCGCTTTGTGTAGCATTCCCTGTATGGATTACTCTTGGAGATGTTCTATTGATCCGGCTGAAGTCCATATTGAACCGCCTCTAATTTGGAGCTTGTGGAAAAGCTTTCTGCAGCCCAAACGCTTAATAATTCCCCATAATATGATGAATAGATGGTGTGATTTAATTAATCTGGTAAAGTGAGTCATTAATTAGACACCAAGCTTCCTGGTCTGTCCAGTCATTCCTCCTGTTTTCCAGTCTTCATTTGTCGGTATAATTTGGACATTCTTCCTCCTCTCTTCCTCGTCATCATGCGATGGATTTCCCCAGACGCTCTTGATAGGCTTCCAATCAATAGCATTAACCTCAGAATTAATCATCCAGCCTGTGAGCAGTCCCCTTAATTGGAAGTGGTTGATGTCAAAATTGAATACATGCTTAAAAGTTGCACTTTTGTCATAGCTGTGGACAAGCAGTTATATATACTTTGATATATAAAGTGAGAGTGAATGATTATCATTCATACTGTACTTGGTGCTGTTATGTTATGTTTAATGTTCAAAAGACAATGAGCTCCCATCGGATCTCTGTACTATATATAGCAAATGTTTATAATTTAGTATTTTTAATGCTGTCAAATGATTAATCGTGATTAATCGCATCCAAAATAAAGGTTTTTGTTTACATAATATTAGGGCTGTCAAATGATTAATCACGATTAATCACATCCAAAATAAAAGTTTTGTTTACATAATATATGTATGTGTACAGGGTATATTTATTATGTATATATAAATACACACACATAAATTATATATTTAGAAAATATTTACATGTATATACATTTATATATTTATATTCTTATATTTTATATTATATATAAATATATTTAATATATAAACATAACATATTCTTCTTAAATATATACATGCATGTGTGTGTATTTATATATACATAATAAATATACACAGTATGCACACATATATTATGTAAACAAAACTTTTATTTTGGATGTGATTAATCATGATTAATCATTTGACAGCCCTACATAATATATGAGTGTGTACTGTGTGTATTTATCATGTATATGTAAATGCACACATACATAGATATGTTTAAGAAAAATATGTTATGTTTATATATTAAATATATTTGCATGCAATAAAAATTATAGGAATACAAATATGTAAATATTTTCTAAATATATACTGTATATGTGTCTATTTATATATACATAATAGATATACACAGTACACACTAATATATTATATAAAAAAAAACTTTTGTTTTAGATGTGATTAATTGCAAATAATCGTTTGACAATACTAATTATTTTTAATGTATATATTGTTTATGTTATATTTTTTATTTTTCTCTTATTTTTAATTAAAAATACATAATAAAATTTATAAAATATACAAATGTTTGTTTATGTATTATGTATTTATAGAGTGAGAGAGAGAGAGAGCTAATTTTTATTTAATATTTATTTTATTTATATTTAGGTAAATATGTAATATTGTCTACCTTTTTTCAAAAAACACAAAATCATAAATATTAAACATAAATATTATATAGGTCGGATCAAATAATAAAATATATAAAATATACAAATGCCTGCTTTTGTCATTTTCTTTGTAATTATTAATGTATATATAATTTATATTATATATTTTTTTGTTTTTCTCTTATTTTTAATTAAAAATACATAATAAAATGTTTGTTTTTTATGTATTACATATTTATAGAGTGAGAGAGAGAGCAAATTTTTATTTAATATTTATTTTATTTATATTTAGGTAAATATGTAATATTGTCAAGCTTTTTTTTTATTTTTTTTTTTACAAAAAACACAAAATCGTAAATATTAAACATAAACATAAATATTATATAGGTCGAATCAAATAATAAAACTTAAAAAATATACAAATGTTTGCTTTTGTAATTTTTATGTAATTTAAAAAAAAAACCACACACACACACATAATGAAACATAAAATATATATATAATACATCCAAATAAACATTTGTGTATTTAATATATTCTATAATTATAATAAATATTATTAAATAATTAATTTTATTATATTTTTACTTGTGATTATTGTATTAGAATTAAACATAACAAAAAAAAAACACAATATATTTGTGTCAAAATAAAAATAAAAAAAAATAAGCACACACACATTATATATATATATATATATATACACACACACACACACACATAGAGTAAGAGTATATAGTATAGGTCAGATTAGTAGTTTCTGGGTGTCATTGCTATATTAACAGTGTTGAGATAGAAGACTACTGCCTTTATACCCATTATACCTCACCCTCTCTCATGCAGCTCTCTTTCCTCTGTCCTTCCTGCGTGGATGACTTTGCCAGTGCTGTGTGTGTGTGTGTGTGTAACATGTAGATGATTCATGCTCTCCCAAGAAAAACACACAGTCTGCCAGTGGTTTGCGGATAGCAGCGCTCCACCGGGGAGCTGAGTATATTTATTCAGCAATCCTGTTGACCAGAGGAGCACCTCCATGTGTGCTTGTGAATGAGAGTGGAGGGAAAAAACCAGAGGAGAAGGCCCAGCTGTATAAATCGAGAGAAGCAAAGCTGAGTCAAGTCTAGATGAAAGAGACGAGAAACCATGAGTCAGTTTTCTGAGCTCTCACATTCAGAGTTGTTGAAGACAATGAGTCTCATTCACTAATTGTCATGTGCTTATGTGTGCAGAAGCTTCTCACGCAAAATCTTCTCACTCATTCTAATAGCATTTTATAAATATAGTTTGTGTCACTATTTTTACTCAGTTTCAATTTGCACTCAGATTTTATGCTCTCATATATGTTCATGCATATACGGTTGGCGAATGACATCCAGTATTCGATATATGGAGCCACTAGTGCACAAATGACGGCCACACCATTTCTCAGACACTCAACTTGAACCCATCAGCTCAGAGATGGGCTGCTGAGCATCGATTTCTTCCGTGTCGCCTCTTCTCATGAGGATCATTAAAGTGTGAGTGTCTTTAAACCGCCCCAGAGGACAGTTTTACTGCTCACAGGTTGCTCGTTCATAGCTTGGGAGACTTTAGTGCGGTTCTCACTTTAGTATCAGATGTTTCTAGGGCACCCAGGGTGGTTGCTAAGGTAATTGGGGTAGTTGCTAGGGTGTTTCTATGTGGTTGCTAAAGTTACCTGGAGTGATTGCTAGGGCGTTGCTATGCGGTTGCTAGGGTACTCGGGATGGTTGCTAGGGCCATTGCTAGGGTACCCAGGGTGGTTGCTAGGGTGCTGCTATGTGGTTGCTAAGGTACTCGGAGTGGTTGCTAGGGTGTTGCTATGCGGTTGCTAGGGTACCCAGGGTGGTTGCTAGTAGTTATGTCCGATATATACAACAAAAAAAAAAACCTATCACGATTTTTTGATCAATTTTGCGATTTCGATTTTAATCACGATTTTGAACAACACAGACATGCTTTACAGTCATAAATGCATTCAGTATAAATTTGAAACATATTTCAAATTTCCAAAAGAAAACCAATGAGAGTTTTATCAAAAAGTTGTAACATGCCTCTAGAACAGACATAAGTCAAAATAATCACTAAGTAAAGATGTCAAACAAAATGTCTAGACATGGCAAAAATAAATAAATAAATAAATAAAATAAAATAATTTTATTATTTTATTTATTTTAGGCTTTTTTTTTTTTTTTTTGCCATGCATTGGTCATAGAGCTCATTGTAGCAGTGCCTCAGGTGCTGAAATATATTTATTGCCCAAGGTTCACGCATACTCCGTCTGCAGTGCGTATACAGTATGTGTATGCAGTGCAGAAGCAGCAGCGAGAGCGCATTATTGTAAAGCGAAAGCATATTAAAATAATGCGCGAGCGCGAATCTCTCTGCTCACCTTTGCTTTGCAGACACGCGTGCTCAGATACACGCTGCTCTCGCTCGGAGAGAGTGCGCGCAATTAAAACATGTCTCCTCTCACTCACCCAAAACACTCACAACTCTCTCACTCTCCACATACTCAATATATTCACACTTTTCTAACTCTTTCTATTTCTAACCTTTTCTGTTCACATCTTTTACCGTGTGCAGTGTGAACGTTCTGATCCGTAAACATGGGCTCGGAAAAAATACGAATCACAGACAGAGTGTGAACCTGGAGTTAGGCATATCCGCAGTCTGTTCTGTTCTCGCGCTAGGCGCGCTTCATTCTGATTGGATCGGATAGCATACTGCGGGAGGTCGGGACCGTGGAAAATTGTGCTATAAAGCGATTTAGAAATTGCACACGCTCAAATCGTGATTTTTATTACGATTTCGATTAATCGCACAGCCCTAGTTGCTAGGGTACTTAGGGTTCAAGAGGTGAGATTTCTGGAGTCCTTTTCTCAGGAGAAACATCTGCAATCTCTATTGGCACCTCAATTTGATCTTAGGTTAAATTCATTAAATTATGACCAAATTCTGACAGAATTGGAGACATTTTTGAGAAACTCTAGAAACTGTTGAGTCCTTTTCTCAGGAGAAACATCTGAAGCACCTCCAGTTGATGTCATTGCTGTGTAGAAGAAACGATTGAGACATTAAAGAGGTCTCTTTGTAGTTTTTAAGAAGGCAGAGGTTATAATAATTCCATTTTGAATTTGAGACGTTTTTGAGAAGCTCTAGAAGAGTCTTTTTCTGAGGAGAAACATCTGAAATCTTCATTAGCATCTTGATTTGATCTCATTGCTGTGTAGAAGAAACAATCGAGATATTAAAGAGTAGCTTTTGAGAATGCAGAGGTTAAATGCATTCAATTATGACAATGTTAAATTCTAAGAATTGGAATATTTTAATGAACCATTCCTTTAAGAAGAAGTCTCCGCATTGCTTTCTTGGAGAAATGTTTCATAGTTTTAATAGATTTGTGATTTCACTTGTGATTTTTCTGTCTTATGTAGTCCACTTGTTACATGTTTTGGGGGTTTTCCCTCTCGTACTTTTGTTATGCCCTAATGTGTTCATTTGATGCAGTGATGTCAGTCCATTGCTCCTGAAGAGTCATTAAACTCTCACTCTGTAGATTGTCTGTAGCGTCAGTTCAAAGACATCTCCGCAGACGGCTTTTATTGAAGTTAAGATGTCCACGACTTTCTCATGACCTCACTTTCTGAACAAAGAACAAAGGTTTGCGTCAACCCGTCCACCTTTGAGACCGTCGTGGCAGGAGTGCGCGAGAGAGAGAGCAGGTTAAAGAATAAAAGCCAGCTCGTTTCTCTCCTGTCATTCTTCTTGTTGAGATGCGAGTCCGTGCTGTGCCAGCACACACACACATACAAGCAAGCCGCTGACTTGGGAAAATCAGCGAGAGGGGGGTGTAAAATCCCTCTTTATCGAAAATTGGCTCTCCCAGTGAACAGCCTTCTAACAGAAATCCAGTGGGGTTTCCAAGGAAACCGTTCCACGGATCTGAAACTGTGGGCAAAGCCGGAGATGAATTGCTGATTTGTAGGACACACAACAATAGCGGTACAAGGCATAATTGTACAATAATGAATGAAATCAGGGAGAAAAGAAGCAGAAGTGGTCAGGTGATTAGTGCCCGCTGAGGAGTGAACATCAGGTGTGATGGTATGTGTGTTTGAGGGTTGCTTGTGTCATCTGAAGCTCTCACTGATTCACAATATGTATTTGATGTTTTGTTCAGTGGTTCCTTGCAGCAGATTCTTATCAAGAGCTATTTTTGGTTGCTATGGTTTTTAAAGATTAAAAAAAGTAGTTGAGCTCCTTAAGATTTTGTGTTTTGGTTCTTTAAAACATTCAAACATAGATGTGTTTCAGAGGAACTAGAGATTTAATGAAGGTTCTTCAGTGGTTCCTTGCTGCAGGTTTATGTCAAGGACAATTTTTGGTCTCTGCGTGAAATTAGAGATTGAAAAAGTGGTTGAGGTCCTTCGGATTTTGTGTTTTGGTTCTTTAAAACATTCAAACATACGATATATGTTTTTCTTAGGAACTAGAGTTTTAATAAAGGTTCTTCAATTGTTTCTTGCAGCAGGTTCAAGTGACTGTAGAGCTTTAAAAAAGTAGTTTTGTGCCTTTCAAAGGAACTAGAGATTTTATGAAGGCTTTTCTTTGGAATAGGAATATCTGTGGATATCCTGTAGTTTCTTCAGATCAGTGTTTTGGTTCCTGGGTTCTTTGAAGCACTCAAACATAGCAGGTTTTCTAAAGAACTAGTGATTTTATAACATTCTTCATCGATCCTTTCTTCAGGTTCATATAATGAATCATTATTATTTTCTGTATGTTTGTTTTAGAAGTTAAAATGTAGTTGTGGTAGTTTCCTCAGATCTGTGTTTGATTCCTGGGCTTTTTAAAACACTAGAAGAAAGAAGGTTTTCTAAGTAATTAGAGACTTAATAAAAGTTCTTTAATGGTTTCTTGCTGCAGGTTCATATCAAGAAAGATGACTGGTTGTTAAATTGGTTTTTGGATATAAAATGTAGTTGAGATTGCCGAATAGGTTGTTTAGATAAGTGTTTTGGTTCCTGGGTTCTTTAAAACACTAGAACTACAGGTTTCTAAGGAAATACAGATTTTAATAAAAGCCCTTTAATGGTTTGTGGAGGAAGGTTCATGTCAAAGGTTTTATGTTTGTTTTGAAGATAAAAAAGTAGTTGTGGTTCTTTAAATCAGTGTTTTGTTTCTTTGATTGTTTAAAATACATGAATAGGGATGGGTTTTCTAAGAAATTCGAGATTTTAGTAAAGTTCTTCAATGGCATTTAGCTGTAAATGCCTTTTTTAATTTAATGAACCAATCCAATTTCTGTGAAGATTCCCGGTTTTCCAGGTCATTGTGGAATTTTCCGGTTATTCTGGTCCCCAAGACCAGAATAAATCAAATGGAAAACAACCCAGTTCTCTTTTCTTGTGATTATATATTTACTTATAATAAATATCCAGTGTTCTTTATTTTACATTACAGCATGGTGTAGCCTCACTTTACATCTTGTAACATGGAGGAAAACATTGAAAATATCCTGAAAATAAAATTGTGTTTTCCTGTAAAGCAAAGGATTTGAAATTTTAAGTGTGTATCATTGCTTAAAGTAGATTTTTATCTAACATATACTGTACAGATGATCTCAGAGCTGTTGACACTGACTATAAGATGCAAAACTTCAATTTTAATCTCTTTCAGGAGGGTTATGATTCACTATGTTTAAATGATTCCTGAAAAAAGAGTTTCCTCCACAATCCCGTCATCTTTAGATCCAGGACTGACCCAGAATGAAGCTCCACGGCTTCAAACAGGACACACGTGCCCACGCCGGGCCCGATAGTGTATCTGTGATCATAAGAAGCCCTCTCTTCTGATGAAGGGTAATTGCCTCACCGTGTAACATATCCCGGAGCCTTTAAACTCAGGCAAACTGCTGGAAGTTTTTACGGCTGGAGGTAATTGGTTCCAGGCGATGCTGGGAAACCGAAGGCTTTGGGCTGGACGAGCCCCTCCAGGTTCATCTCTTGTCCGAGTGCCCCGAAATCAAGTGTTTTACCTTCTGTTCTATCAGGGCATCCGTCCCAGCACCTCATCGAGAGAGCGCCCATCGCTGTTACTCCCTAAATAGAGCCCATATCCGCGCTGAACATGTGGTTGTGTTTTAATGGTTGTTTATAGTTTGATTGATGTAGCGTCAAGGCTGAAGTTGGACCCGCTGTCTTTTGTTGTTTGTCAAGCGCTTGTGTAATACAAGTTCTGTTCCAGAATCTAGTGAGCTGCACTGCTGTCTGCTGTCTGTATAGGCCGCATGCTAACTGAAATGGACAGAGTTTGATGTTATTATGGTGCTTGGCTAATGGAACGATAATCTAATAATCATGAAACTGCACAGAACACGCAAATAGTGGCTAAAATGGTCCGTTTTTAAATAGAGTGATTCGTATTGTCTATATTTTTTGAAATTGGAAAAAATGTTTATTTATTTTTACGTATATTGTATATAAACATTTTAAATGATTTACACTATTAATCAGGATTTCTCCTCCAGCATGACAATATTCAGAAATAAATACTAGCTTACTATTGGATACTGTGCAGTATGTACTGTATACTTCTTTGTTATGAGTATGCAGTTATAAAGATTTCAGTAGTATGTAACAGTAAATCTAACTTCATTTAAAAGTTAACTCTGCATTTTTTGGCAGTCCAATTAAATAATGAGTCAAACAAGAGATGTAGCTTCAAACCACCATTCCAAAGTTTGAATCAGGAAGTTATAAAAGAAATTAATACTTTAACTCAGCAGGGATGCATTAAATTGATCAAAAGTGTCAGTAAAGACATGCATACAAAAAACAAAAATTCAAATAAAACAGAAAAGAGCTAGTGTCTGAGCAGATTGAGAAAAGGTGGTTTGTGTGTGTGTATGTGTGTGAGATTGTGACTTGGTCTCAGCAGGTGAAAGCATTCGGTGCTGACACACAGCAGGTGTGAAAGATAAGCACTTCCTCTCATCCCTGTAGTTTCAACAAGGTTAGAGTTCCTGGTACATGTTCTTAGTCTTGCTTAGATCGATTCATCATTGCACATCAGGATCGGAAATTAATGGGGGCTTGTGGTAAAATTGCCACCAAAATGAACAAAAATGCCTCTCAAATTCAAGATAAAGGGGCAAAAATGGCTCCTACTGTTTAGATCTGCGTTTAAGTTGCTTTTTGCATGTTGTTTTTTTGCAGTGTTGAGCTTTTCTGTGTAGCTCATGAATGCAGTGGCCAATCAGATTAGTCAGTGCAGAAACGTTTGCGTTTTGTTGATTGCATGCACTTGCGAATTCTCTCATCATAAACAACAAAATGCAGAAACAATATAAATATGGGTGCTTTCACACTAGCACTTTTGGTGCACACTCGGGTTCAATTGACGTCAGAGTTCGGTTTGTTTGGATGATATGAACGACTTTGATTCCACTGAAGAAAGTTGTTTGTGGCTAATGGGCTTCCCATTGAGCATGTTATTCTGGGAGACAGCCTTTGTCTCTCAACTCTCAGCTGAACATGCGCCTGCCGCAAGGAGATTTCGACAAGGCCTCAGCATATTTTTAACGGATTTTGCGAGAGATCAGCGTCTCTGCTAAGATTTCGACTTGAGAGGCTTCACGGGTTTTGTTCTCGGCAGACAACACATTACATGGCAGAGCGCTTTCTGCACCGCATGCTATTCTCAATGGCTGCGTAATGGGATGCAGTAACATCACACAACTTTGCCGTATGTTTTGAGGATAAGAGCATCTAATCGCTGTAGATGCTAATAGAGGTCATGTGTATCAGTAATTATACCAGAGTTAAAGGAAAAATGAAACTGATTTGAAATCATTTTTTCTCCCTCATAACCCAAATAACCTTATTTTATGCAGACATCACAAAAAGGAGATGTTTAGTTCAGTGTTATTTGAGTATTATTTCTGTGGTGTTATATTTTTATTAATTTTTTGAATTTGCTTTAATTTTTATATTTTCTTTTTTTATGTGTTTTTATGTGTTTTTTTTAACAATTTTTATTCATTTATTCATATTTCTGTAAAGATTAAATTTTTATATTTTCAGGTTTCAGTTTTTAAATTTTAATTTAATAATTCTATCTGCTTCTGTCATGTGTATGAATTTAAATATTTCTATATAGCTAATTTATTTTTCTTTCAATTTCTTGTGTGCATTTGTCAGTTGTTTATTAGTTTTATTTTTTTGTTTAATATTTCTTTATAGTTTTAATAATTTTTTATATTTCCAGTTTTATTACTTTTTTATTCAAGTTTCAGTATTTTTATGTGCTTTTATCTTTTTGTATTAGTTTTTTTTTTAAGCTTCATTTTAGTTATTTATTTAGAACTGCAACTTATTTTATTTCTGCTTTGTTTTGCCAAGCAACATTTCTGATTTTCATGAATTTTTTTTTTTTTTTTTTTAATACATATTTCCATCTGATATTTATATTTTATTTAATTTTATTTTGGCTTTATTTTCAATTTCCAAAAGCAATTTTTAACATTTTTAGTTAACAGTAACATCTCTGGTTTACCCGATTGTTAAAGTTGTTATATGCAGTTATATGCAGCAAAATTCTAATTGAAAAAATTCAAACACAGTGCATCCCATTACGATCAGCTGATTTTGAAATCATATTCTTCAAACCTGTCACAAAGTGCTTTGAGGAATAGTTTTTGGTGCACAACAGCAAACATGGCTCATCCAATCAGATTTTAGCATTGCCATTATCTTTTTTTTTATAGTGCCTTATATTCAATGGTTTATGCATCTTCTCTCATTCTTCTCCACAGGCGGCGTCTTCAGCCCTCAGCAGCTTGGGTCACGTATACACGGCCATCGGCGACTATCCCAATGCCCTGGCCAGCCACAAGCAGTGCGTCCTGCTGGCCAAACAGTCCAAGGATCAGCTCTCCGAGGCCCGGGAGCTGGGCAACATGGGAGCCGTCTACATCGCCATGGGTGACTTCGATAACGCCGTCCAGTGCCACGAACAGCACCTGAGCATCGCCAAGAGCCTCGGCAACAAGCGCGAAGAGGCACGCGCCTACAGCAACCTGGGAAGTGCTTACCACTACCGCCGCAACTTTGACAAGGCCATGTCCTACCACACGCACGTGCTGGAGCTCGCACAGGAACTCGAGGAGAAGAGCATCGAAATGAGGGCGTACGCGGGGCTGGGACACGCTGCCCGATGCATGCAGGATCTGGAGAGAGCGAAGCAGTATCACGAACAACAGCTCAGCATCGCAGAAGGCCTGAAGGACCGCGCCGCCGAGGGCAGGGCTTCATCGAACCTGGGTGAGGGTCGGGTTACATTCTTCACTAACGATTTCTGCTGGAAGAAAACCAGACCAACATCCTTTTCTGGTCTTCAACCACCACCTGACCAACAAAACCAGCTGCCCAAGCTGAGAGACCAGCCCAAACATTGGTTCGAGCTGTTACATTTACATTTATGCATTTAGCAGACGCTTTTATCCAAAGTGACTTACAATGCATTCAGGCTAACATTTTTTACCTAACATGTGTTCCCTGGGAATCGAACCAACAACATTTTGAGCTGTTAACACAATGCTCTACCACTGAGCCACAGGAACACACATTCACACACACTGTTCTTTTGCCATATATTAAAAATGGAATTTAACTATTCCTTTAATTAAACACAAAGCTGGCAGAAATTAAAATTCAAAGCCTCCCCAAGAAAATAAATTAAGGCCAATACATAATGTTATTAGCTTGAAATATACAGTCATGATTGCTTTTGCGCATTGCATTTGTCTAGTTATTAAAAACAACAGTGTGAATGAATATTTATGGTTCTATTTCCAGTTTAGCGGCTCGATGACTCGATGAGTCATCTAGAACGCGTCCCTTCCTCCTGCAGCAGGCTCTGCGGCGGCACTAAAGCATCGGTGTGCGAGACGTACGCTGGATAAATTGGAGCCGTCGAAACCAAGTGTTTCAAAGCCCGTCTAATCTCTCACTCTGACTTCTATTGCTCCAATCTCACGTTCCCTCCCTCCGACAGCGGCTCCATCAATCTGATCCACTCGCTGCTCTCAGATAAATAAATAGATGAACTCCCAAAAAGAAAAATGTTGCCACAGGACTGTTAATATCAGGATTACAGTGGAGTGTTCATTTTTATTATTATTTTTTTTAAATATTTCTATATATTTTTAATTTATTTTTATTTTCAGGTTTGATCATTTTACTACTTCAACTTCAACTTACTTATTTCAGTTATTTGTCAAGGCAACATTAGTATTTGTTTATAATTGTATTTTTTTATAAACAATTTTTTTAATTGTAAAAAATTTAATGTATAAAAAAATTAAAATATAAATTTAAAAAATAAAATTAAAACAACTTAAACTTTATTACAACATAATAAAATTTAATTTAATTAATTTTATTTAATTTTATTTATTTTTTATTTATTTTAATTTTAATTTTATTTTATTTTATTTTATTTTTTTATTTTTATTTTTATTTTCATTTATTTTTATTTTTATTTTTATTTTTATTTTTATTTTTATTTTATTACAACAACACTGTTATTCACTGTCATATTATTAGGTGAAAAACCTAAACTTAAAAACACTCAACATTATAAATAAAATTATAAATTGTTCTTTAAAAAAATTAAATTATAAAAAATATACATGCTGCCTTGGCAAGCTACCTGAAATAAATAAAGTTTAAGTTGTAGTACTGTCATTCAGTTTGGGAAGAGTTACCTGTCAAAGTTTAATAATTATGGTTAGTGCTTTGTTCAGATCTCTAACCATAAGTATTCACTGTAGTACTAGTTAAACCCTCACCATTGCAGTCTTTAAATTGCCATCTGTTCTATTTGTGCAAACTTGAAGTGTTGATGAATTTGCATAGTAGCACGAGGACGTCCGTAGGGTGATGTTTATGTCCTGTGAAGCGCTCGTGGAATAAAATGAAATCAGTTTCTTTCCCCTTTTGCGTACAGCCATGATAAATTTGTATTGAAAGTGTGTACGATCAGGTGAGGGTTATAAATATTACTAGATTACTCCCAGTGTCTCTGAGGTTGTTACTCTGTGAACAGGTTTATTGTTTAGTTCTAATGATGTAGGAGAGGTTGCACAGATGAGATGCGCTCGCGGTGAGTAATGCATCCTCTGAAGACTCGTGCTAAGCTTTAGAAAACGCAGGACCGCCAACATCCCAGCACTCCTTCTATCATTGGCCATGTTGCGAATTATTAATAGCTGGAAGGGCTGAGAGAAAAGTAGCGCTTATGAAAATGAACAATCTCATGGGGTGAGAGAGCAAATTGATCTCGCTGTCAAAGGTGGAATCTGAGAAGCCAGCCGATATTTAAAGGGAAAGCAGCCATGTTTGATTAAAGGTTTAAGATGTTTACTCTAAGACTGATTGGGCTCAACAAACATGTTTTATTATCCACTCATGTAGTCCAAACCAGAGTGCAGCAGTCGTGTTCTGGAAGTAAAATCCCATTCATTTTCTCCATAGAGAAAATGATTTTTAATAGTAACAGATAAACAACAAATCTATATGATTTCTGCTTTTATTAAACTGTTTATTTATTTGCTTTCTTAGCATAATTGAAGCCTTACATAATAACATTTTATAATATTTAATAATTAATTGCATATTTAATTTAAACATTTTAAATCATTTTAATATTTTGTAATACATGTAATATTTAAAATAATTTTAATTTTAAATATATACTTATAATCAGTGACTTTAAGTCAATAATTTTCCATTGTACTGTTTTATTAGATTGGGTGATTTACAGTGCATCATGATTATCATTTCCTTATAATAAAATTTAATTGTGCAATCTTTTTTTAGCATCTAATAAAAGTTTGTAATGTTGAAGTCATTAGATTTTCTAAAATTCTGGTGAAAATTAATTGGCAAATACATAATCAAGGCTCCTGAAAAGTCATGCATTAAAAATACTATTTTTGTGATTAGTCTGTAATTTCCATAATTTTTGCCATGCATTATGGTTAGAATTTTCTCATTGCAGAATTTAATTGAACAATCTTGTGCCTTTCTTTTTTTATCATTTGCAAATATTTTTAGTCTAATAAAAGTAAGTAAAGTCATTTGACAAATTTTCTAAAATTCTGAAGAAAATGAATTTGAAAAATATGATTTGTCCATCATTTTTAAAATGCATTGTTATAATTTCATCATGACAGAATTTATTTGCAAATATTTTTGGCATGTAATAATAGTTTGTAATGTTTAAGTCATTTAACCAATTTTCTGAAAATCTGGAGAAAATGAAATGGAAAAATACAGATTCAAGGCTATTAAAAATGTGGCCAGTCATACATTAAAAATCCAGATTATGTGATTCATCCATCATTTTTGCAATATGCACGCATTATTTTTCAGTTTGACCACAGTGGCAGTAGTCCATACTAACAATACAGTAGGAAGACTGATTTCAATGCATTTTCTTATGATTACTTTTCAGTAATTAATAATATTTCACTCAGTCTTTTCAGTAAGTATGAATCATTTCATCATATTTCACTCAGTCTGGATGCAAGCTCAAAGGTCTGTCCCTCCAGCACACCCGAAACACCTTCTTTCCCGCTCAGGAGTATCGCTTTAATGCTCCATCTCGACTCATATTTTATTAAAACAGGTTTTGAGTTTGGTTGTTGTTGCGATATTGAAGCCCTGAGCAGTGTGAATCTGATCCCTGTTGTGATAGTGCTGAGTGGACGGTAACCGGAGGCCTTATTCTCCTCAGCGAGAGCCGCAGGTCAAAAACACATACTTCACACCGCGGTCAGAAGCGTGAGAAGACGAGCATTTGAGTGTGCAGATGGCTTCAGAAGTGTGTGTGTTTCAGTAGGGTTATCAGTCTGGGCTGTGTGTTTTTAGGGTTTTAGTATTGTTAGTATTTTTTAGTGTGGTTAGTGGTAGGACTGCACAATTTGGGAAAAAATCTAATCGGTTTTTCCAATTAAAACATTCAGGTGAAATTTGAAAAGTTAAAAAAATCTAATCAGTAATTATTTTACTATTTTGATTATTATTATTACTAAAAATAAACAAAATATGAAATATTAATTGTTTTATTTCATCGTAAAATTATGAAAAATATTTTAGAAAAATATAATAACAACAATCATATTTCAGTTTACATAACAATGTTATAATGACAATAATATTAATGACTTAAATATTGTTAGCATTAAGTGTGTTTTCAGTAGGGATAGAATTAGGGGAAAAAATCTTATAGATTTTTCTGATCAAAATTGCAATTATTAAGAGCTGCGCAATTTGAAAATGTTTTGATTATATATCAATATGACTATAACATAATTATAATGGAATTCAATTGTATTATTATGATTATTATTACTGAATAAAATATGAAAATAAAAAAAAAAAATTTAATATTAATAAAAAATTTTGCAGTGTTTATTTGTAGAGATGCACAATCTGACCAAAATTAATTGCATATATATAATATTAATATGTTTAGTGTTGCACAACTCAATTAGACCAAAATAATTGCATATATATATATCTATATATACAGATATAATATAATATTTTAATATATATATATATAATATAATATATTTAAAAAAAAAAAGAAAAAACAAACCTTATTATTATTACTAAATAAATATATTAAATAAAATAAGAAATATTACCCTACTTGTAATGATGTTATTTCACTGTAAAATTAAGATTTTCTTTTTTCTGTACAATAGTAAAATGTCAATGCTAATCTTTATGGTATAAGTACTATTAGCTGTGTTTGTGTTTGTGTTTCAGTTTAACCATTATGTGTGAAATCTTCTCTCACGACTCTTGTTTTAGAACATTACACATTGTTGATTTTCATTTTCTACGCTCCATAGCTGTAGGCAGATTATTAGCCGGTTTATCTAATTTCTTTTTCCTTAGATTAATATTCCAAGTCATTTAAAGACCCACGGAGCAGCTTTAGAACGAATGCTCCTCTAATGTAGTGAAAAGCTTCTCATGAAGTAAAGTAAATCATTATCTTTTAATGAAAATCCACACTGGTTGTGCTCATACTTAGTTCTGGGTAATCAGGTTCAGATATTTCATACTGTCCATTCACAAATTAATGAGAATTTAAATGTGCTTAACAGTCTGGAAAAAATCTGGATCAAAAATAAATATATTATCATTTAGAAAATGTTATATATTTTATATATTCTTATTATTTATATAAGAAATAATATATAAAATATTATTATATGAAATATATTACATATTTGATAAAACAAGCTCAGTTTGGTTAATGATAAACAACTCACCGTAACATTCTCCAATCCATTGGATTTGCATCACCAAGGGGTTTTATAACTCAGGGTGCTCACCCCTTTTCAAAATTACAAGTGTGAAACGTTGTTTAAAGAACTGTTAAAAGCATCATTAACACACGGTTAAAATGCATTAACCCCGGGTTAAGTGTAGTGCGTAAAGGCTGTTTGATGTGTTTCTTTGACAGTCGTTACCAGCGGTCACATTTGAGGCCCTGTTTCCACAGACAGTCGTTTAGTGCCGTCTCCAGCACACTGCGGCAGTGCAAGTATGCAAAAGTCCGCCAAAACCACCAGGGATATAGCGGAAATGGAGTATTTGGAAATTCCAAAATAGATCTTCAAAACAGTTTGAAAATTACAAAGAATTCTGAAGACCAGACTCCCGTTACTCAGACATTAAGAAGGTGTTTATCAACAATCTGCGGCTGGTAAAAAAACACAAACCGTGCTTTGCTTAGCTAAAAGTGGAAGCAGAGAATAAACACGACTAAATGTCAAATTAATGCATCTGGCAAACTGTTGCCAGCCGCAGTGTTCAACTGTTTTACTCTTCGTCTGAAGCCAACAACAAAGCTGACCCTAGACTTGCAAGAATCTTCAAAGTCTGCCATTTGTTTGTCCCCATTTTCCCTAGGGTTATTCAAGACTGGCTCTGAGCTATAAATCATACGGCAGAATATCGGGCCTAGTTAGCGTTTGCGTTTGAATGGGAGGAGAGGAGACGGGAATGGTTTTGAGAGACAGACAGATATCATAACAAAGGCTAACAAATAGCTGTGGAACAGACATGCCTGCTGAAATACAGCTGCATTTATTATTATTATGTTTTTGCTTCCCGTCAGCCGCTTCTTATTGCGGTCACTTTGCGTACAATTTTGGTTTCCGTTAAATGAGTAGAGTGTGTGTTTGAGGTGAAGACATTAAGAGGGGTCGTCTCGAGTCGACAGTGTTTTTCTGCCTTTTTCTGCAAAATGAATCACAACATCACAGACTTTGTTTTGAAGCAAAAACATGTTTGAAAATTTGAATAAAAGACAAATCTACAGCAGAATTAATCTCATTTCCCATGAAGCATTGCAGATGGCAACAATACTACAATATACAACTGCTGACTTGTGTTCATTTTAATTTGTCATGTTATAAATATATAAAAAAAAGAAAAATTAGCATCTTAGTGGGAATTTGTCAAATGAAGCACACACATACACAAACACACACACACACACACAAATCCTCCCTTATCCCAGCCATTGCGCTCTGTATGCTCATTACTTACTCATTTGATGGGCATTTAGCCCATATTTTATATATCTGATAGTCACATAGCCCTTTTGAGCTTAACATCTTTCATGCATGTTTCAAAATTGTCATCATGACATGATTTTGACATGAAATCAGAGTAAATGCATTCCATTATTAAATGTACTATATTAAGAATTTAACACATATCTGATGACTGCTGGTTGGATCGGTTTCATTTAGTTGTCAAAATCCCGTCAGGAATTCGGCGAGTCCACGCTGAAGCTAATTAATTCGGAATGTCACAGCCTTTACAGAGCGGGAACACTTGAAAAGCGACAGCTATGTAATGAGTTCAAGTAGGACATCTCAGTAAAAATAAAATAAAAAGTCATGGCGTTTCAGTCATTTGGGGTTGAAGATTGTGCCATTTGAAGATTAAATTACTACATTTCACATGCATTCGGGTGAAACAACCGCCTGGGGAGGGAAGTATTTTTAATGTTTGTTTGAAGGGCTGCCCATCACTCATTCCACATTGCAGGGCATCAAAGCTGGAAAGACATCCTCAAAATCCCACTTCTGCTAATGTAGGCAGAGGCTCTTAGAGTCTAGTGTCTTTTTTAGCCAAATACTGCAGTGTTGCAATTATTATTCACCCCTTAGAGCAGACGCTGAGGAGTTTTTAACCTTTTCACTGACCTCCGATCAGTCTCAGATCCTGTTCCCCAGTCTCATCCCACTCTCTCCTACGTGTCGGCTCTGGGGATTTAACTTTAACAATGGGGCCATATGCATTCCTACAGCGTCCGCAGGTGACCGTGTAATCCTCTTAACTGACCTATCAAAGAGGTGATCTTTTTGTTTGTAGCCGTGACCCCATTCTTAATATGAAATGCTGACTGTGATGTGACTGTCATAGTCGCAATGGCGTGCTATCATGCTGTTGCTTAAATTATGCAAATTTGCATCTTTTTGAGCTGCAAAGCGAACTTATGTTTACATTTATATATATATTTTTTTTCATTAGAATATTTAGTATTGTGTTTTTATTTAAATTGTATTATAATAAAATGTAAAATATATTTATATTTTATTAATATTAAGTACCAAATATTTGAGTGAGTAAATAAATAAATATAATTTTACATGTACATGTTTTAGTTTTATAAATTTTAAGCCAAGTTTCATACCACCAGGGGGCACTCAGCATGCCACATTTTAGAGCAACTACTGTAAATGATCCATTAGTTTAAGTAGTTTGTGCACATAAACACTCCCTACTGTTTGTGAATTAATAGAAGTCCCTTCTGTTAATTTGCAGACAGTCGGGAGTATTTATGTCCTGACAGTGTAGAATTGTTCAGCTCAGCATTTCTGTTTTTAGCTCAAGGAAGTTTTTTAGGTCATATTAGCACCGTCTGTTGTGTTCCTAGCAGTCACATTGGACAAAACCAGCATAAAAGTGTTTAAAAGTACAAGCAGGACCAGTCATTTAACAAAAACAGACCTGCAGGTGTTGGTTTCTTTCATCAAAGGTTTTTGTGTCTGGCATGTTTCACTGCACGTCTCAAAGGATTCATTCAAGCTTTTGTCTGAAGCTTTGCTCGCTGATAAATGAAGAATCATGGGGTTAAGTATTGATAATTATCCACTGAAGACGGGGCTATTTTAGAGGAAATATTTGTGAATAGAAAAGAGCTCTAATGGGCCCTCAGTGTCAGGATACCAGCTTGGCATTGGATCTAATTGGATTTACCACATGCTGGTAATCCTGCCTTGGCACATGAGTATTGACACTGAGCAGATGGACAACCCCTCACCCATTTTGATACCCCCTGTCGCCTCCTGCTTCCACATACGCAGAAGGACATGCTTGTGGCCCGTGACTCAGTCAGCAGACAGAACGAGTTCCCTCAAGATGCAAAACCTCTCTGTCAACAGTGGCTCCACGACGCTCTAAAAAAACACACGCTACTTGCCTCCGATGTGTTTTCATTGGCATACTATTCCCAGAGCTCATTTTCGGGTCAGCCGGCATCTCTGACAATTACATAAATGGTCGCCACAGACTTCCCAGTTGTGCCCCATTGATACGTCTTGTTTTCCGCTCATCCCAGCAGTTTTCCTTATCCCCGATACTTAGCTCTGACTTTCAAAGGAAAAGAAACCCGGTTAACACATACAGAGATGTGGTGTGGACCACAGTTAAAGTTTCCCATTTCTGGTCCCCTCAAACCCTTTTTCCATCATAAGTGTTCATTAGCCCTTTTCCTCCCCTGTTCCTCTACTTTCCCCAAAGTACCATACTGGAACCGGAGAGGCGGGACTGTAATATTATGAAGGTAATGATAATTTTGTGGAAAAGTAGTGAGGCAACATTAGGGGGATCCAAAATTTACAAGAAGTCTCCCTGGACTGAGCAGATCTGGCTGTTTTGATTGTCATCGTCTCATACTTTCATATCTTTGGGGTGCAGAACTTTGATTGAATGCGAGTCGAAACTACACAAATCAGATCAGATCTCCTTTTTAATTAAAAGATAGTTCTACAAGCATCAGTGCGCTTTCTCAGATCTTATTCCCTTTTTCCCAGTTGGATGATTTGCTTGGGGTATGTTGTCGTTCAGGGCTTTTTTAAATGTAAACTTAATCTTTAGCCTCTTTTATACAGATCGAAGATATCAAAAAGCCAATTCAGTTATCCCATGAAGCATGATAAGCACAATTCAGCTGAATGAAACTATTCTTTTCTTCTTTACAGGAATCATTCACCAGATGAAAGGGGACTACGAGACTGCTCTCAAGCTGCACAAGGCTCATCTATCCATCGCCCAGGAGCTAAACGACTATGCCGCCCAGGGAAGGGCATATGGAAACATGGGCAATGCTTACAATGCCCTCGGTGCCTTCGACCAGGCCGTTCGCTACCACCGCCAAGAGCTGCAGATTTCCATGGAGGTTAACGATCGCGCCTCACAAGCTTCGACACATGGGAACCTGGCGGTGGCGTACCAGGCTCTGGGGGCGCATGATCGGGCCTTGCAACATTACCAGAATCATCTGAATATTGCCCGAGAGTTGAGGGACATCCAGAGTGAGGCTCGTGCCTTGGGCAACTTGGGTAATTTCCACTGCTCTCGGGGAGAGTTTCCCCAAGCCGTACCCTACTATGAACAGTACCTACGGCTTTCCCCGGACTTGCAGGATATGGAGAGTGAAGGTAAGGTCTGTCACAACTTGGGATACGCACACTACTGTCTGGGAAACTTCCAGGAAGCGGTGAAGTACTACGAACAAGATCTGGCACTTGCTAAGGACCTCCATGACAAGTTAAGTCAAGCCAAAGCCTACTGTAATCTGGGCCTGGCCTTCAAGGCTCTTGGCGACTACAGCAAGGCGGAGGAGTGCCAGAAGTACCTTCTTTCCTTGGCGCAGTCACTGAACAACTCGCAGGCTCGATTCCGCGCCTTGGGCAACCTGGGAGACATCTTCCTTTGTAAGAAGGACGTTCCCGGAGCCGTCAAGTTTTACGAGCAGCAGTTGTCCTTGGCGCACCAAGTCAAGGATCGCAAGATGGAGGCGAATGCCTACGCTGCATTGGGAGCCGCCTACCGAATGCTACAGAAGTTTGACAAGGCCTTAGGGTACCACACCCAGGAGCTGGAGGTGTACCAGGAGCAGGGCGACATCCCGGGAGAGTGCCAGGCTCATGGACACCTCGCTGCCGTCTACATGTCTCTCGGAAAGTACACCATGGCCTTTAAATGCTACGAGGAACAGCTTGAGCTCGGCCAGCGACTGAAGGACCCCAGCATTGAAGCCCAGGTTTACGGTAACATGGGTATTACGAAAATGAACATGGGAGTAATGGAGGAGGCCATTGGCTATTTTGAGCAACAGTTGGCGATGTTGCAGCAGCTCAGTGGCAACGAGGCCGTGCTGGACCGTGGTCGTGCTTATGGGAACTTGGGAGACTGCTATGATTCGCTGGGAGATTTTGAAGAGGCAATTAAGTACTATGACCAGTATCTCTCTGTGGCACAGAGCACACAGGTAAGAATTCAAAACCATTTTTGTGTTATTTCTCATTTTACACTGGCCCCAAAGCGTACTTGGACACACAAACGACAAATATCCTTAAAATATGATACGGATACTTATAAATATAAATATATTCAGACTTGTTTGTGTCTTGAATAAAATAATATTAAAAATAACACTAAATATATTCAGACTTGTTTGTGTCTTGAATATAAGTGTATTTTGTCTCAAAGCACTGGTAGAGTTTTTAAACTTGTTTTTAACTTGTTTATACCTAAAATAAGTGTAAAAATATGCCAGTACAGTGAGACAAAATACACTGAGTTAAAAAACAAGAGCTAATATCATATGCAGTGTTGCATCTTGACTAAATTATATCTTGTTTTAAGGATTTTCAAATATTTTAACTGAAAAACAAGTCAATTGATTAAGATGTCTCTTTTAATGTCCTGAACTGAATTTGTGGTAAATGTATCTTGAGATTATCTTATATCTTGAGAGAATTTTTTCGATATTTTAGCTGGAAAATAATACAAATATTTATTTTGCAGTATATAGGCATGTACATGTTCTGATTTAAAGCCTAACAAACTTCTTTTAGTGAACTGCATCTTGATTTGATATTGTTACCTGATCAGATAGCATTCATACATTTTTAAGTGACGTAAAAGGATTATTATAAAAGGAAAAGGAAAATTGTTATGATTTACCTTCAGGTTGTTTTAAATCTGTATCTTTGTTGAGCAAAAAAAGATCATATTTTGAACAATATTTCTGTTTTTATTCATACAATGGAAGTCGATGGGATTTAAAAACAACACTGGATCCCACTGACTTTCATTTATATTTAGATTGGCTTTAGTATGAACTGTTCCTTCAAGTGCCTAAATACTTTTTGACGCCACTGTAAAAAGCGTGCAAAATTACTAGTCATACTTCAATGCAATATGCTCTTAGATAAGATTAGATTACTTTTTTTTACATGGTGTGAGTGATATATTAGCATTCTGGAGCTGTGGAGTCTCGTGATAAGGCAACAGGCTGCTTGTTATTCTAGTTGCTTCAGTCTGATAGAGGCACTTACTGTATCAGGGCGGCATGAGGACTGACACCATGAGGTCAGCAGGCGGACACAGAACACTCTCACAACATGCAAGAGATTGAAAATGGAATTGTTTTGTAGCAGAGCATGACCCCACCTTCAACATGCATGCTGAAATGACAGTTTGCAGGGCTGCACAGACGTATACAGAGATGCATACAGCATGAAAGCACTTTTTGTGCTTCTCACCCCCAAACTGGGGAACCTGTGTCAGCAGCAGAATCTCTCCAAATGTTAACTTGCACACAGTTTTTATTTGCATACTAGATATTTGTTTTTATAGAGGTTTTGTTTAGTTGCATGTAGTT
This sequence comes from Cyprinus carpio, assembly GCF_018340385.1. Lineage (NCBI taxonomy): Eukaryota > Metazoa > Chordata > Actinopteri > Cypriniformes > Cyprinidae > Cyprinus > Cyprinus carpio. The sequence continues at coordinate 21,667,033 of NC_056606.1, read as the reverse complement.
TATCTACTGCATGTTAGTGCTTATTTGCATTTGAATAGATAGCATTTTTTTCTTGGTAAATAAGTTGCATGCTTGCTATTCATGGTGGGTAATGTCACATTTTTTCAATATTTAATATTCTGCAGGCAAATAAAAATTAGGCAACATCTTAAATAGTGCAGTTATTTTAATGCCTTTCTTATTTGTCGCCTAAGGAGTGTCATTTATAATTTTTTTGTGATCTCTTCTTATGACTTATGAGAGATGTTTTAATAGTAGCAAAGTCGGAGTTCAGTTTGTTTCTGTGAATCAATTCAAACTGATTAGTGACTCAATTTTATATTCAAAGATTTGCTTGTTTGATATTGCGTTCATGTTAGTCCATGTGTCATATATCATTTTTATTTTTTATTTTTTATTTAACCTTTATTTAACCAGGAAAGTCCCATTGAGGTTAAAAAACTCTTTTTCAGGGGAGTCCTGGCCAAGAGGCAGCAAAAAACACAGTCAATTACATTTATGAAAGTTATACAATACAAATAATTAAAAACATTTACAATTTAAACAGGTCATTTCAGGTTCTCTCAATCTGGACTTAAAAGCATTTAAGGAAATAAGTTCAGATAATTGCAAGTCTTTTTGCAAAAAGTTCCATGCAGAAGGAGCTGAGTAGACAAAAGCCCTTTTTCCCAGTTCTGTATGGGCAAATGGAACAATGAGCAGCAAGTGATCATTTGATCGCAATGAATAAGAACCAACACTTCTCCATGTGATTAAACTACAGATGTAGGATGGCAAAAGACCAAGCATGGCCTTATAGATAGCATGGTAACATGGCATGATAGCATGGTAACATGGTAGCATCATGATAAAAAGCAACATTTAATTACATGTATTTTTAGTACATTTTAATATATATATTTAAAAAAAAATCCATTATGGGATTCTGTAAACATTTTTGAGAGATAACACAGATGAATCTTTGAATCAGTTTTGAATCGCTTCACTGATGTTGAGCCATTGCTTTGCAAATACAGAAGTATTTTTGATCCTAAGTCTTGACACTCTTGCATTAGGATTGTACTTTATGAAACACGATTGCACAGTACCTTTGTCTTCAACAGTAGATTTATTGTTGTATGATTTGATTTTTGAACTTCTTTTAGTGAGATACATCCTGGTTTGATATTGTTACCTAATGAAGTAGCATCCATACAGTTTTTGACTTAAAGGTATAGTTAACCCAAAAATGAAAAGTGAATTAATATTAAAACTCTGATTTATTTTCATTTATTTGTCTAATTAGCCCATGTTGCAAAAAAGCAACATTTATTTTCTTTAGTACATTTAAATACAAACGCCATATGGAGATTCTGTGAACATTTTTGAGATATAATAAAAGAACAAATCTTTGCATGTTGGATCGCTTTGCTAATGTTGAGCCATTGTGTAACAAATACATACATTTGCTCTTGATGTTGCATTCCATACAATACAAAAAAATCCTCATGCAAAGCTACACAATACTATTAGTCTTCAACAGCAGATTTGTTTAATGATTTGATTTCAAGCTTTCTAAACTTCTTTTAGTGAAACAGCCTTTAGTTTGATATTCTGTAGAGACAGTTTGCCAAAAAAAATTAAAAAAAAATAAAACAGTGACTCAAATTCTTAACTCTAATTCTAAGATTTATTTTCTTGATCTCTCAAAAAAGTGAGTTGTTCTGTGCACAGCTGTGCAATCCATTCATGTCTACCCAGCATCTTCGGCGTGATCCGCCACGCATCCATTTTAATTAACATCCAATCAGCAGCCCTTTAAGCGTTCCAGCTCCCATCACAAACCCTAGTGGATTCTGCTTACCTACGAGTATATGGGCATGGAAATATGATGAATGGTTTGCTGCAGGGTCCTGTCAGAGCTCGACGCTGAGGATTGTGGGAAGAGAACTCACACTGGGCCCGCAACAAACCAAGCTCATCCAAACCCAAACCCCCATCCTTCCCGCAGTCCAATGGGAAGGTAAATTACACTGTCAGTTGTGACAATGCGCTTGGACTCCCCTCAACGGAGAAGAGCTTTACCTCAGATAGCACAGAAGAATCCAACAAGAACCTCATTAAAGGCCCGCGTTAAAAGCTGTTTGTTTCATTTATATTGAAATGAGGCAGGGCCTTTCAACAAGACTGATGTTGCTGTAATTTCAAGTGACAGGACAACAAGGGGTAATGATGCATCGCTTTTATGCTGCCTAAGTAGTGAGCGAGTCCCCGGCCTGTATGAGTTAAGCCTGGTTTTGTTATTCCACAGAGAGCCGGTACCAAAGCCCATTTCAAACCCATTCTCCCGACGGATGAGAGTGTGTGGACTACATTTCTCTTTCTAAATGAAGTTGCGTCGGCTCTGTCCTGCCACCTGTGTGTTGCTGGAATAGCTCATATCGATCTAAAACACACCGTCCCTCGCGATTCCCTCACATTCAGTATTTTAGCAGCAATGAACTACTCTGTTTTATGAGATTCTGTTTCATGTGAGAAGGTTCATGTTAAAAGGAATACATAAATCTCAAAATCGCTCTTTAAATTTGATATCAGCATGTAAACATTCTGGAATTTATTGGAGTCAAAATTAAATTTGCATTGCACTTATTTCTATGTGATTATACCACAGTCTGGAAGCAGACACACTTCGAGCTAATAAAGCAACAAGCCGTTAGACAGATTTAATCGTAGTAAAATCTTTTGTATATTTTTGCAGCAGGATACCTACAATACTGCCATTATTTTATTAATATTAAATATTATTTTCTTGACAGAACAATTTCATTTTAAGAACAATAATCATTTTATTGGAATTATTATTAGTAATAATTATTTATTATTACCCATATTGCTGAGATATATATACACATATATATATATATATACTATATATATATATATATATATATATATATATCAGCAGCAATGTGACAAAAGATTATTCTATCATCATTATTATTTTTTAATTATATTATTATTATTATTAACAGTGTGCAGTGTGGCTCATCCAAACACATTTTTCAAACTATTTTGGATCTTCTCTTCTTTTACTGTCAATTTTTTATTTATTTTTTTGAAAATAACTTTATTTTAGGATTGATAGTAATTTTATTGAAATTATTAGTATTCATTTTTATTAGATATTGTTATATTTTATCATATTGCTGCAGTAAAAAAAAACTATTAACTGACATTGCAAATATATGTACAATTGTGGCGACAGACCAATATTAATATAATAATATCTTTAAAATAATATTTTAAATTGTATATAATTAATGGCTGATCAGATTTTTTTCAGTATTTTGCATCTCCTCTTCTAATAATATAAAAATAAAATTAAATTAAAAAAAAAAAAATATAAACAAAAAAAAATATACACACATATATAGACAATTATATGTGTGTGTGTGTGTGTGTGTATTTTAGAAAATAATCATTTTATTTTAATAATAGTACTTTTATTTCATATGAATAATTATTGATTAAATTTTGTTATATTTTATCATAATGTTGTTGTTTTTTAATACATTTTTAACAATTACTAATAATCTGAAATGCACTGAAAAAATGCAAATGTATGTGCACACCTCATTCACTTTTTAATATAGAATTATTTATTCATTCATACATTCTATTTATTAAATTTATTAACATACCACTTGACATAACAAAATCATATATTACTGTATTTTGGATCTCCACTTTTTAATGAATTTTTACTTCAGTATCTGTGCACTTTTTAGAAAACTATAATTTTTTTATTAGTAGTAGCAAAAATAATGATCATAGTAGTAATTATTTATTAGATATTGTCATCTCATGTCGCGTGTGTGAAATTAAACAATCATGCAGTTGAGATTTGCTATATAGTATATATAGTAGAGTCTCAGCCAATCAGATTGTTCACTTTTATCAAAGTTTTTTCTCTAACTCTGTATGTCTAATGATGCTTCTCTGTGTTTGTCAGGGCGATGGGGAATCTTCAGCAGTCTCTGGTGTGTTTTGAGAAGAGGTTGGTGGTGGCGCATGAGCTGGGCGAGTGTGGGGGGAAAGCTCAGGCGTACGGAGAACTGGGCAGCTTGCACAGCCAGCTGGGTAACTACGAGCAGGCCATCTCCTGCCTGGAGCGGCAGCTCGCCATCGCCCGCGACACCCAAGATCGACTGCTGGAGGGCCACGCCAGCTGCGGCCTGGGGGCTGTGTACCAGCTGATGGGCGAACACGACACAGCCCTTCAGTTTCACCAGCTGGACCTCCAGATCGCAGAGGAGACGGGCAGCAGCAGCTGTCAGGGACGAGCCTACGGAAACCTGGGACTCACTTACGAGTCGCTGGGTAATTTCGAGCGTGCCGTGGTGTATCAGGAGCAGCACCTGAGCATCGCGGCACAGACCAATGACCTGGTGGCCAAAACTCTGGCCTACAGCAGCCTAGGACGAACACACCACGCTCTGCAGAACTACTCGCAGTCCGTCATGTACCTGCAGGAAGGTAAGAGCCTACAGCGATTTAGTGGGAAAATTCTATCAAACTAAAATAAACGGTATTATTCAGTTGCTAAGGTGTTTGAAGTGTTAGTGTGCAGTTGCTAAGGTGGTTGTTTACAGTCTCAAGTCAAAAGAGTCTCTATGATACATAGTTGAGTCAGGTTTCCATCCACATATGTTTATGCAAAAAGTGTGATATTGCAAAAAAAAAAAAAAAAAAAATACTGGATACAAACACCAGGATGCAAATAAAATGTTCAAAATGTGCACCAAATTAGTTGAAATTTGGTTTGCTATGTATAATTTTTTTAGAAAAGAACCGTTTTAATTTTAATAATAAAAAATTTATTGAAAATATTAGTATTAATAATATTTGATTAGATATCTTTGTCCTTTATTGTATTGCTGTTGTTTTTGTTTTGTTTGACATTTTTCTGAAATTACAAGTATATGTGTAAACCTGTGACCACACATCAGTAAAATAAAAATATAAAAAAAAAAAATATATATTAAAAACTATATAAAAAAAAAAAACATATTTTATAATATAGGATTTCATATAAACTTCATATATATTAGAAAAGAAAAGAATGATTTTATATTAATAATAGTAGTTCAATTAAAATGATTAGTATTAACAATTAATGATTAGATATTGTCATCTTATTGCTGTTGATGTGACACGCATATATTATTATTATTATTATTGTTGTTGTTGTTATTATTATAAATATTAATATTATACATATTATAAATATGATTATATATAAATATAATACATAATATTTATATATTTACATTGTCAAGTTAAATGTATTTGTATAGCATTTTTGGCTCTTCTTTTTTAAGAAGATCCAGTTAAATAGAAAGATTCGTTTGCGATCCGGACATCAATAGACGAGACAAAACCAATAAAACCCATTACAAACGAGGCATTTGTTGCATCCAGTGGGGACATAATTACTGATTATAATGACTTATACTGTCTTTTTATGTGTTGCATTGCGTATCACGCTGCGAAAACATAAAACCATATCTGCATTTGTGATCGGAGAAACAACAAACAACAAGCCTACTCTCCTGCGCAAAACTCACATTTGAATCATCATTGGCAAATTATTTAAATATAAAAAATGTACTTACAGGCTGTGAGTCAGAAGCACCAGACTGTCCTTGTAAAGTTTGAACTGCCCAACTTTATAGAAACAGCCGTTGTGCCACAGACACATTGCAGGCTACTGTTTCAGGAAACAGTCCTCATTCTCCATAAAATGCACTGAATATTTGGGTTGAGCTGTTCTGGAACAGTGTTGTAAATACAACTTAACCACTGATTTCTAGTCGTGTCCTCTTTTAGAAGGCCTAACAAATTAGTTTCGCTTTCACAATGAAACACACAGCGACTCCACAACATAGCAGCAGCGGCAACAGAGAGAATAAAATTTACGCCTTCTTTCTTTGCATGAACATTTGGGCGGCATTATGCAAATCTTCCCACATAGTGACGTAGAGATGTGTAGAACGAGCCGTTTTAGGGTGGTGTGGTTGACTTTTAACTTTTATAAAGAATATCTCTCTGGATCGGAGACTAGTCTTTGCAACTTTACAGATCTTCTTTATGCGCCAAGAGCTTGTATCACTCCAAAGAGAAAGGAAAAATCACATCATATGACCCCTTAAAAAAAAAACTCCCCATACTGTACTTCCAAACATAAATTCATAACTTAAATGGAAACGTAAAGTAGAGATTCGTTTACCTGTTTAGTTTTCATCTTTTTTTGCAATGTAGATGTATAAATGCACTTAGCTCTCATGAAAAAAATTGAATATATGATTTCTTCACCCTTATACCACTTTCATATCTTTGTTCAGTTGAGGATGAAATGACTAAAGTTGTCGTGAAGTTGTTTATTGAGGTTTAAATGTGACATTTAAACCTCTGAAGCTCTGAATCTCGTGTTTACCCACTCAGAGAGACATCTGGTGCTTTGCTCCCACAAGAGGACATTGAGATTCAGCTCATTTGTTTGGCTTCTGGTGCCACTCTGAACCGGAGCGTGTTATCAATCGAGCCTTATGTCACTATAATAATCCTATTTGAGGCGTATTCATAGAGAGAGCGCTCACCCGTACATGACGAGACTAGAAGGGTTTGTAGTTGAATTACTGGTTACTGGTCTTTCTGAAATGACTTTGGGAAGCCATCAGGAACAGATCAGCTCAAGGGCGGCCATTCGCTCAGACGATGCTCTAATCACCTTCATCCAGGACTTTGACAATTACCTCACTGCTTCCCTGCTGTGAGAGCGCCGAGAGAATGGGAAAAGGCCAGAGAGTTGTATATCCCGTCTCGCAGTATCTACACCAAAGGCCACCGCGTCCCTCCGTCTGACAGCCAATTAACTGAAAGTGGCCTCTGCGCAAGCGGCAGACGAGAGGAAAGCTCTCGCTCTCACTTCAGTTTGGCGTTTGTGAGATTAGGGTTGTGTAGAGACGGACACGTGTGGGACGATGAATGCTAGAATGTCAGGTTCTGCTATTTATACATTCCACTTAAATTAAAATATATTAATAAACATTTAAATAAACATATTTTATTTATACATTTCTTTTACATTTGTAATTAATACATACCTTTTACATATATATTAATTAATACCGACCGTCCGTCCGTCCATAGCAGATCTATACAGGTGGAGCTGGGGAAGGTGGAGGAAAGCGCGCTGCAGGATTATCATGTGAATGCTAGCCAGACATACATGCAAGGCAGTAAGCTCATTGGCTGCATATGCAGCATGAACCAATCAGCTTGTGCCAAGTCGTTTAACTTTTCGAATATCATCAGTTACATTATCAACCCGTCAGCATGTGCCATCTAGAGTTTAATAAATGAACTATATACACACATTTTTATTTATTTTATTTTATTTTTGTTTTATATTTCTTTTTATTGTTTTCATTTGCATTTATTTTATTGTATTGTTGCTGCACATATATTTCTATTTGTAAAAACAGAATAAAAAAATTATTGCAGACAGATAGATGGGTGGGACTCAACAAAAGCTATTTTTATTTTTGCAATTAACATTTACAATTAACATATTTTTGTACATTTCCATTTGTATCTATATATGTTTGTTTTACATTTCTGTTTTTTTTATATATTTATACATACATTTAAAAAAATATTTGTGTATACATATTTTTTATTTGATATTTATTTTTATTTCATTATTTTATTTTTACATATATTTTATTTTACATATCTGTTTGTTTTTGTTCCTGCACATTTCTTATTTTAGATTTCTGTTTACTTCATTGATATATTTAGATGTATTTTCTTTATTTTTATTTTCTTTTTCTTTTGCTACACACATTTTTATTTGTAAAACATTTATTAAATGGTTGTTGCATTCAATTCAGTGTGACACTTTGGTTATACAAATAATTTCCACAGAAGTTTGCAACTTGCGTTTCATGAGTGAGCCCTAGTATGTGAAACATAGTATATAGCATGCAGTGATCATCTCAGATATAAAAAGTTATTGCACTTTTTTAATCAGTCAAATGCAACTTTTGGCAGTCTAATGAAATAATGAGCCAATAAACTCACAGTTGATATTGCCATCCATTTATCACACTGTAGGATACAGTATTTCACATAAATTACATTTCGAATAACTTACTGTTTCTACTGTTGCTGCAGTATGTAGTATGTATTCTGCGTACAGGATGCAAATCTTCTGTGTGCTTACAGTCATCTCCTATAATATACAACAAAATAATCATAATACACAACAAAACAATATTCACAACACCACCTTTGATTATTTCATTATCTGAATGCCAGAAGAGTGCATACTACATACTACTTCCTGTCAGAAATAATAAGAGCGTCGTTTACAAAGATTAAGGTCGTACTAGTGTAAAATAACACTGTTTACCAATTAAAGACATGCTCTCATATGTATGCATGTATAATTCAGACCGATGTGTCATAGTGCGGTCGTGTAGATGGTGTGTTTTACCGTACGTTTCTTTTGTTTTGAGTTTGAACTTCACTGAGACAGAGGAATCAAAGTGGGATTGAAACGGTGATTAAAGTCTGTGTTGAATGAGAAAAATCATTTCTGAGGCTTTTCTTTAGATCAGTGCCTGATGAGACCTAAATACCAGAGCGTCCCAACAGCCGTGTCAAAGATTGATGATGAAAAACATGAAAACAGAGAGAATGAAGAGAAACGAGGAAGAAAAGACAAGGGAATGTTATTTTAGGATGATTAATTTCAGAGAGCTGCAAATATGAATTTAAATACAAGACATACTAGAGCTGCTTTCAACCGATTTTAACCACTTCTGGCTTTAAAGTGCTGAGAGTTTTGATTATGCTTTTATTAAAGGAGTAGTTCAGCCAAAAAAATTCATGTCGTTGCAAACCCATATGATTTTCTTTCATCCAGAGCAACGAGAAGAAATCAAAGAATACAATATATTTTAAAACTGTAATTTATTCCCAGTTGAACAAATGTATGGCTTAATATTTTTGTAGAAACCATGATTCATTTTCTAGGAGTCTTTGATGAATAGAAAGCTCAAAAGAGCAGCATTTATTTGAAAACTTTTGTAACATTATAAAAGTGCGTACTGCCACTTTTGAACAATTTAATGCATCCTCACTGAATGAAAGTATTAACTTCTTTCAAAAAATGTCTGACCCCAACCTTTTGAACAGTAGTTTAGTAGAGTAAAATTAAAATGTGTTTTCACTAAAAAAAGACCAAAAGGGAAAAAAAGACAAAAATGTAAATTGTTATTCTCTGGAAATCTCAAATGTCATTTGTGTTCATATACAGTATATTCAAGCGTGTTTTGTTACCAAACACAGTATGTTTGATTAATCAACTACTTTAATGGCATTTTTATGACAATTTTTGTCAAATCAGTGTTGTTAAAATGAACTAAAACTAATACTAAAACTTTTAAATTAAATAAAAATATTATGTAAAAACTAGGGCTGTCAGTTTAACACATTCAAATAATTGATTAGTTCTGAAAAAATAACGTGATTAAAATATGTTAATGCACTGGCCCCGCCTCAAGACATCATGTACATCATGTTATAATTCATACAGTTGACTGTTGACAAATATGAAGCAGGGCAACAACTCCATTAATTCAGTTATGCCTTATAATTCAAGAAACAGTGTTGAGGCGAAAATGCTCCTGTATGAGTTTTTGTCTCATAACAAAAATAAATTAAACAAAAACATTATGAAAATGACAATGGCTTATAACAAAATTGCTAAAACTTAAAAAAGGAAATAGAAAATGAACTGAATATAGATAAAAGTTTCAAAATAGCAATAAATAATATATAATAACAATTTTATAAAAAAATAAATCAATTAAAGCTAAATAAAAAAAAAATAATAAAAATAACAAAAGCATAAAACCAAATTTCTAAAACTTACAAATGAAATAAAAATGGAACTGAATATATAAAAAGGTTCAAAATAATAATAAATAATATAATAGTATAGTATATGAATAATACTAAAGTAACACTCTAGTGCACATAAGTACTGGTCATTGAATGAAGCATGAACTGTAGAAAGACTGAAGTAGTATTATCTTGTAAAACCTACTCCTGTAATTTTTGTTTACATTATAAATTTGACAAATCATTTTTACTATGCAGAATCAGTATTTTGGTCCATTTGACAGAAAGGAAACAACATAATAAAATAAATTAATTATTTTATTTATATAAAAAAGAAATTAAAACAAACTATATTTGAGACCTATATTGCCTCAAAGTGAAGAAACATAAACTTAAAGCTATAAAACTCAGATTTTGATGTATTAAAACAAGTGGAGTAGATCAATAAAAGGTCATTTTCATGTGAAGTATTAATTGAAAACTCTTCCAGCAAAGCATGTTTCTGTGTGTTTTGTGTCTCAGGTCTGCGTCTAGCGGAGCAGCTGGGCCGTCGGGAGGATGAGGCCAAGATCCGACACCGTCTGGGGCTCTCGCTGTGGGCCAGCGGCAATCTGGAGGAATCCCAGCACCAGGTACTGTCCACTCACACACACACACACAGCCAATTTCCTGCAGTCTCTGCACAGATGCACAGGATGCTCATGAACGCTCTTCTTGACAGAGATCCACTGTCTCTGCTTCTTCTAATGATGCGCCTGTAGGTGGATGCATGTGTGTGTGTGTGTGTTTTGGATGTTTGCGGACTTGTCATCACCGTCGGACTCTTCACTTGTGACTTCATCATTCTGTGAAGCAAACAAAGAGGCTGAATCTGCTGTTCAGGGAGGCGAGCTGCACAAACACACACCCTCTGCATTTAGGCCCTAATTGATTCAGGCCTGTCAGCCCAAACCAGACCCTCGTCATCAGCAAACACTCCAGCTCAGGGTTTGTTTGAGGAATCACTGCTCCGCACCACTGAAAGTTAACTAAATCTACAGCTAAAAGCATAAAAAACTTTAATGAAATAAACTTTAACTGAAATGAAATATTTTAAAAAATTATATTTTTATTATATTTTTATTGTAATGTTTAAAATGTCCGATGTATATTTCTCATTTAGTTTAAATGTATGTACTAAAGTAACTGATATATTATATTATATTATATTATATTATATTATATTATATTATATTATATTATATTATATTATATTATATTATATTATATTATATTATATTATATTATATTACATTGTAAACTGTCAAACGATTAACTGGCGATTAATTGCATCCAAAATAAAAGTTTTTGTTTACATAATATATGTGTGTATACTGTGTATATTTATTATGTACATATAAATACAAACCCATGCATGTATATATTTAAGAAAATTTTATATTTATATATTAAATATATAATATAAAATATAAGAATATAAATCTATATACATTTAAATATTTTCAAAATATATACTGTATGTGTGTGTATTATATATAGATATATATATATATATAGATATATATATATATATGAGGATCGCAATTGAATCACGATTAATCATTTGACCAGCACTAATTATATTGAGTTATTATATTATATTATATTTATTATATTATATTATATTTATATTATTATTTATAGTATATTATATTATATTATATTATATTATTTTTTAAAAAGTTTTAATAAAATCAATTGTATTAATTTAATTAGTATTAATAAAATAAATATACATTTTATTATTACTATTTAATTTCAATTAGCTACCAGATAAATATTTTTTTTCATTTGAATTTAGTTTAGATTAATGTACTCAAATAACTAAAACCAAAACTTAAATAAAAATGTTTAAAAAAATGATATAGACATAAGTTTTGATATATATGCAATTGTTTAATACCACTGCGGTTAGTAAGATGTTTTCTATTATTAAAGAAATTAAAACTTTTATTTAGCAAAGATTTCAAGATTTCTTGAGCGGCAAATCAATAAACATATAACAATTAATAAAGGATCAATTAACACTAAAAACCAGATTAATAACACAGAAAAAACATAAATTACTGATCACAGAAATAATTTACATTTTAACATTATATTCACATAGAAAACAGTTATTTTAAATTGTAATAATATTTCACAATATTACTGTATTTTTGATCAAATAAATGCAGCCTTGGTGAGCAGAAGATACTTTTTTCAAAAACCTACAAAAATCGTACCGAGCCCAAAATTTTGAACGGAAGTAAATATATAATAAGTGTTGGATATTTATTTATTCTAGTCTATTTTAATATTTTAATTATCTAGCTCTAAATGAAAAGGACAGTGGTAGATTATTGAAAACATTTAACTCTTTAAAAGCCCATAAATCTGTATTTGATGCCTCATAGATAAACTTATATAAAATGTTTTTTGTTTCTGATGGAAAATATACAAGAAAAAAATAAACATGCTCATAAAAGTATAAAAAAAAAAATTCTGTCTGCAAACATCGAGCAGTAATAAAAAGTGTATTTCTGATCTGAATTAGACATCGCTGTTTGTTTTCCTGAAATATTTTAGGCTTGCTTTGTGGACTGAACGTTTCAATCAATAGCATAAAACCAGCCTGAGGTGTACTGAACCCCTGAGATTATTTTTGAGCTCAAAGTGACAGATTTTATTTGATTTCTTTATGATTTCTGGAGGTCGTCGTCCTCACATATTGACACACATAATACACCTCTCTATAATCCTCCTCTCATAACACATCACAACATCCCCCTCTGGAGAAAAACTCTATATATTTCTCCTCCCCCTCTAAAAAACACAGAGAGACTCACCTCTCGGGTCTCCGGCAAAGGATGTTGATCACATATGTGCCGAACGTCTACAGGGAGACGGAAGATTAGAGGATAATGTGTTTAGATCATCGTACAGCAACTCACATCAATTATTCACAATTAGCCATCTATACCAACGAGGAGGGACGTGCTTTAGTTCAGTCTGAAAGAGCGAGAAACTGTCAGACTGGAGTCTCACGTGCCTCTGGCGGCAGCTGTCAATCAAACAAACACGCCACGTGCTACACGATCATATCAGAGACGTTCGGATGGGTGCCGCTTTTTGTAAGACATCCAGATGTCCAGATCTCACAAGGAAACATCACTTTTGCGACATTTTTCCTTTGCACCACCAAAAAATGTTTTCAATTCTTTCTCTTGGCTCAGTAACTGGAAAAAGTGTACAAATGTGAGTGATGTTTGCAAATGCAGAACTCAATGCCACAGTGCTAGGCTGTTTTAAATGGTTGCTAGGTTGTTGTTAAAGTATTTTCAGTTTTTTTTTTTTTTTTACTGTGTTGTCTCTACATACATCTACATAGATCTTCAGGTCATCCAAGATGTAGATGAGTTTGTTTCTTCATCAGATTTGGAGAAATATCACCAATGGATCCTCTGCAGTGAATGGGTGCCGTCAGAATGAGAGTCCAAACAGCTGATAAAAACATCACAATAATCTACACCACTCCAGTCCATCAGTTAACGTCTTCTGAAGCCAAAAGCTGCGTGTTTGGAAGAAACAAATCAATCAAGAAGTTTTTAATGTTAAACTGTTGCTTCTGGCTAAAATAGGAGTTCATAATCCACAGAATTGATGATTCCACTAAAAAAAACAAATCCATCTCCTGTTGTCCTCTCACATCAGCATTTTTGTTTGGAGCTGTTTTGGACTATTACTGCTTGTAAATGGTGTTTGGTCTGTGAATATTTCTCTCTTGATTCAGGCAAGCTGACTTTTTCACTGAAGAAAGCAATATTATGGATAAAGGACTGGAAGTGATGGTTTGCAGCTAAAAACATCTTAATAATGGGCTTGTTTTACAAACACGCAGCTTTTGTCTTCACAAGACATTAACTGATGGATTGGAGTGGTGTGGATTACTTGTGGATTATTGTGATGTTTTTATCAGCTGTTTGGACTCTCATTCTGACGGCACCCATTCACTGCAGAGCATCAATCGGTGAGCAAGTGATGTAATGCTACATTTCTCGAAATTTGTTCTGAAGAAGAAACAAACTCATCTACATCGTCTGTGGGCGTGAGGATGTCAGCAAATGCTCATTTTTGGTCAAACTATTACTTTAACTTCCAAATGACACACTAAAGCTTTAAGTATGTACACACTCTTGTGAATCTGCATTTGTGTTTGCGTTCACAGAGTGTTTCAGGCCATATAGTGGAGAAAATGAAAAGAAACCCGAGTCAGCTGATAGTACAGAATGTGTTTGTGTGTGTGTGTGTGTGTGTGTGTGTGTTGTGAGTGTAGTAATAGTAGCTTTTCATGGCTTTCCTCCCTGGTGACTCAGTTTGGTGTGTTTGTGTGTGTGTGTGTGATGTATAGACAGTTCTGGAGCGCTGCAGATTGCAGATGGAGTGTGTGTGTGTGTGTGTGCTGATGCATTCCGCTCTTAATTGATTGCAGGCTGGCCGTGCTGTATGCTGATGAAGGGCTCTCTGCAGCCGAACCCCTGAGAAATGCTGCATTCCACGCCACACACACACACACACACACACACACACGTGCTCGGACACACACACACAAACACATCTCGAAAACACATAAATACTCACACATGCAACATCAGGCAGCACTGGGGGCGCTAGACTACAAGCAGGACAGCTTGACAACTACAGTCCAACAAATTCAACAGTATTTATGACTAGTTTAGCAGAAAATATATATAAATATTCTTTAAACAAGACACGTTTGCTTTTCGCAGTTTGCATAAGATATTAATATTAATATTTCTTTCTAAATGCGTTTTCCTTTAGTGTAATTAAATTTAACCTCACTAAATTTAAATGGATTTGTGCGTAAAACAAGAAGCAAATATTTGCCAGTGGGGTGTAAGAAAAGAAAAATAATTTGTAGATATATTTTATTAAAACAAGTTATTACTTTTATGCTATTTTAAGCTTGTATGTTTGCTTGTGGAGTTAATTTCTGTTGCTTTAGGAATATTTACATATTTTATGGGAAAACAAATTTAAAATTGCTTGCTAGAACTACACTGAGCTATTTAATGGGAAAATATCTTGATTAATGTATAACTATTAGCTGTTGTGGTTTAATTCTGCAGTAAATAGTGTTTTTCTGGCATAGCGGCATTTAAATTCCAGTGACTGCATTAACTTAAAATCTAGAAAACACAATCATTTAATGGAAAACACAAGCATTTGCTAAATATTTTGATTAAAAAAGAAGGCATTGTTGATTGTTGACATTTTTTTGTCCAGTAAATCATTTATTTAATCATTAAATCATATATTTGATCTGTAAATTATATATTTGATATGTGAATTTTGATAAGTGAGTCATTTATATCATCAGTGAATAATTTATTTGATCAGTCAATTGTTAATCATTGAATCATGTATTTGATCTGAAATATAGAAAATCATATTTCATTTATTTAATCATTTATTTGATTAATGAATCATATATTTAGTTTATGTATTGTTTATTTGAATAGTGAATCATTTATATGATCAGTGAATCATTTATTTAATGATTGAATCACGTATTTAATCTGTAAATCAGATATATAATTTATTGAATCATTTATTTGATTAGTGAATCATGTTTGGTTTATTTATTGTTTATTTGATTAGTATATCATATATACAGTATATATTTATTTATCATTTATTTTATAAGTGAATAGTGAATTGTTTAACCATTAACTCCTATATTTGATCTGTAAATCATATATGAATCTATATTTACTGTACATAAACCATGCTAGCGAATCAACCAGCTGAAAATGAATTAATCATCTTAAAACAAGTTAAGAGGAAAGAGTGCATTTAATTATTGCATGTGCAACACAATGTGATGAAAAACACACCATTTTGTAGCTCATACCTACAGTATTTGTAGAGTTTTAGCATCGCTACTTTTGTTTGTTCTCAAGCCGTACGTCAACGCTGCACGCTGGTTTTCTCCCTGACAGACATGTGGTGGCAGCGTCACAGACAGACGCTGTCTTTCCCTCCGCCGCTGTGAACGAGAGGTTATCATTAGCCAGAAATACCACATCACTCACACCACACACAAACTCGCACTTTCGATCGCTAAACGAGAACCAGACCGACTTGCAGTCTCTGTGATTCAGACTTCATTTATTTCCACTGCAAACTCAGCTGTGGAGACGTTCATGTGCTTAGATTGGTTTCATGTTGCTCACAGGCTCGTGTGACAGATAAGTGTTTCATCTCGACTTGCTGTGATGTGATTAAAGGCAACAAGAAAAGAAAGAAACTGGTGTGTTTTAGGTGTGGAGGTCTGCTACCCTCTGCTGTCTGCGTCTGAGCGCTGCATTCAAATGCACTGCTCTCATGAGGCGTCATGTTTCTCCGTAGCGTGATAACACACATGCCAGTGTTTCTGTGGCAAGGCAGGTCAGAGCTTTTATTATTAACACATGTGTGAGTAACTCACAAAATCTTGTTTTTGCCTCACAGCTGTACCGTGCGTCGGCTCTGTTCGAGACCATTCGTCATGAAGCGCAGCACAGCACCGACTACAAGCTCTCCCTGTTCGACCTGCAGACCTCCTCGTACCAGGCTCTCCAGAGGGTCCTTGTCAGCCTCGGTATAAATATTCTCCTCCTATTTCTTCCTGTTTATATCATATATTATCCATTCGGAGCACAGAACAGCTTATCTGTGTGCCTATGTAAGGATTAATGTACAGCAAAGTAAAGCAAGCAGATGCTTGTTATGTGGCTACACTGCAAAATGTGACTTCATAATGAAGTCGTTTTGGACTTGTTAACTAGTCCAATATTTTGTTTTTACTGCACTGACTGATTTTTCACTTGTGGAAATGTGAAAAATATATTATGTTGCTTCTGAAGCAAGTTGATGTTTTTTAAGGACTTTTAAATAAAAAATACTCTTTAAAATAGGAGTTTTTGCTGTGTACTTGCCAGTAAATCAATAAATAGATGACATGCACTACCATTCAAAAGTTTGTGATCGGTGAGATTTAATGTTTTGAAAGCAGCCTCTTATGCTCACCAACGCTGTATTGTGAAATAATTAAAATGAGCTGTTTTCTATATGAATGCATTTTAAAATGTAATTTATTCCTGTGACGTAAACTGAATTTTCAGCATCATTACTCCAGTCTTCAGTGTCACACGAGCCTTCAGAAATCATTCTAATATGCATATTTTTGTAAAAAAACTAAAAATGTGATATTATTTAAAAAAAATTCAAATTAGATAAAGAGAAATTATTAAAAGAATCACATTTATTAGAAATATAAATATTTTATAACATTATAACGTCTCTACTGTCAAGTTTATGCATTTTAATGTGTTCTTGCTGAAAAAAAGTATTCATTTCTTTCTGAAAACATCTTACTAACCCAAACTTTTGAATGGTGGTGTATATATTGATCTGTGTTTTTTTCTCCATATAATAAATGTATACAAAGGCTGGCAAGATCCAGAAAGCATAATGAAAACACAATAAAAGCATCTCCTGTGCTAGTTTTCTGAAGTTATATAATGGCTTTATTTGATGAACAGAGCAAAATGAAGAAACGCTCTACCAGTTGAGCACATAAAGTTTATTTTGGCCATTATAATGAACAATCATGAAATCACTGCTTTCTGTGGCCTGCAGTTCATTGCATATGCATTAAACACTCAAAGACCTCTGGAAATAAAGTTAGAAGTGCTTGCACGTATTCATGGGCTTATGAAAGACCAGCGCTGACCGCTGACCGCTGACCGCTGACCTCTGCTCAGGTCACCATGATGAAGCTCTGGCCGTGGCGGAGCGTGGACGCACTCGGGCCTTTGCTGACCTGCTGGTGGAGAGACAGACGGGCCAGCAGGACTCTGACCCTTACACGCCCGTGACGGTGGAGCACATCCTGGACACTGTGAACGGGCAGCGGGCGCTGGTGCTCTACTTCTCTCTGGCGGCAGGATACCTGTACAGCTGGCTCCTGGCCCCCGGCTCCGGTAAGACACTCCAGTTCAAACCTCACAAAGGGTTGATTAATGAACTCCCTACATGCCCTTGCACAAGTCCAAAGACCAAGTAACATTCTGCATACTATATACGGTCTTAAAGAAATATCACAAAAGAGGATTAAGGGCCTTATGAAGTATGTTTTCTTTCTCCCAGATTCAGATTTTTTCCTTTTTCATTTTTCTGGATTCTGTTTTTGTTGTTGGTGTTGTATTCATTATTCTGTTTTAATTGCAGACCTGTCAACCTGTAAGCATTTTGCGTAGCGGCTATGCATTTTGACCTCAAAGTACGATTTGTCACTCTAAACTATGCAAAAATCTATTGACGCCTCTGTCCACGTGCAGCATTCAAAACAAGCAACAGAAAAAGATGAAGAGTTCAACCAATCATAGTTTTTTTGTTTGTTTGTTTGTTTTGCATTTAAATCATTTCTGTGTTTTATTTCTCTCCTAGTACCCTATAGTTGATAGTTTCAGTTCAATGCGGGTCGCGCTCTCCCCATCAGATGCTCTATGTGTGAGGCTGACAGAGATGCGCTGTTTAAAGAAATTCACATTTTAATTTATCCTAAATGCGCTGTTTTCCTTAATGCGTAACTTACATTTCACAGGTATATTCTCCATCTGTAAATCTTAAAAAAGCCATGGAAATATTTCCATTTTTCTGCCAGAAGTGCATGAGCTTTTGTTTTAGCAATTCTCCACTAAACTCCACAGACTTCTTTTAGAAAGAGCGCTGCCGCGCATGCGCCCCAAACAGACAGAGCTCAGTGAAATAATAGCGCAATAACACTGACTAAAATATACATTTTGCTGAAATATTTGTAGTTGAACTATAAATGTGACATATGTAGAATTTTAAACCTACAAGTAAGTGTATTTGTATGATAGCACTAACTGTAAAGTGTAATGGGGCAATCAAAATAGCCTTTTTACTCAATTAGTCTGTGCTTTTTATTATTTTCATTTTTAGTTTAGTAACTTTAACGTCTGCTTTAAAATTATTATTTTTGTTTTTAGATTGCAATGTTAAAATGTTACAATGTAATGTGATTTTAACCCTTTTTGCGCATAATATATGCCTACATGCTTACATTAATTTTATTTGTTTAATCCAAAAACAAAATACTGAGATATAAAGGCTACCATACACCGCAAATCAACCAAAAAATACGGAGAAATACTCATATCGCCACGCCCTATACTGATGTGCTGGAGTTTTAATTTAAAGTGTACTGGAGTTTATATCGCTTTCTTTTTTCTTTTTTAAATTGCCCTATACAAAAAAAACTAAATGCAAAACTAACTAAACGGATGGTAAATTTAAAAACAATAACAGTAAAACAAGTAAACTGGATTAATAGAAATCATAAAAAAAATATATATTTAACAATTCATTAAAAGTGTTACAAAAATTATATTTTAATATGTCTGATTAATAGAAATCATAAAAAAAATATATATTTAACAATTCATTAAAAGTGTTACAAAAATTATATTTTAGGGTCCTATGAAATCTTTCATTTTTTTCCCCAAATTCATTTTTTTTCTTGTTTAAAATCTTCAGGATTCTCTTTCTTTTTCTTTTCTTTTTACTTAATTTTTCATTTTTCAATAACATTTTAGTAATCATAAAGCATGTGTAATTAATTAAAATGATAAAACTTACATAATTTAACAATAATTTATTTAAAAATGCTTAATAAATGTAAATTTTTTATGGCCCTAATCTTATTTTTATTTTTTTTTAACTTTAAATTTTTGTCCTTTTTTCCCCAGTTAAATTTTAGTAAACAATAAGCATGTCTTTAATAGTTGAATGATAATTTATTAAATGTTTATTAAATTAAAATTTTTTAGGTCCCTATGAAATCTTTATTTTTATTTATTTTATTTTCAAAATTTAGTTTTTGTCAAATTTAATTATTCTATTTTGGAATTAAATTTTATTAATAAAAAAAACCCATGTCTAAATAATGGAAATTATTATTTTTATAAACATTTTTAGTGCCTTATAATTTTTTTATTTATTTTAATGGCTTAATTAATTTTAATAATTAAAAAGAATAATTATAGGGCACTATGAAATGTTTTATTTTTCAGAAATTCTGTGTTGGTTCTTTTAATTGTTATATTAATTTTTTTTATTTTTTTGACCGATTTGATCAGTTGTACAGGCCTGCTTTTGATTTATTTATCCAAAATTTGCCAAATGCTGTGGTATTAAAGACTGCAGTAGTGTGTGGTGTGTGTGTGTGGGGTGATGGAGGTGTCAGACAGACACAGCACACATCTGAACAGTTCATCAGAGCCCGATCCGGAGACACGCTGAGACTCTGTCTGTCTGTTTGAACACAGACCAACACATTTACACTAACAGATCAATAAGACACACACACTGATCTGCTAAACTGATGCCTTTCTCATGTTGTAAAGGTACATTTCTGAACCATTTTATGCACTTCATTTGACAAAGTGCATCTAGAAGTGTTAATATATTGCATTAAACCATCTCAAGCTAAACCAGATGAGTACGATTTATTTTCATTTTTTTTTAAATCTTATGTAGAAGTTCATTTAAAAAATATACTGTTTTAAAAGCTATCAAAAGTTGATGTCAGCTATTTTAAGCCATTTACTCAAAAAGTTTGGTTGAACCATATACTACAACAAATAAACAATTATTTCAAATCTGGAGTTGCTTCAATGTCAGGAACACACACACACACACACACACACACATGCTCAGTTGATCGGAGTGTTTGTCGCTGTCGTATTCCTCACACCTTCTGTTCCCCGCGGCTTCATTGTGCCGCCTGCTGTTTGGTGAAGCTGGTAAAAAGCTGTGAATTAATGCAAAGCGGCAGTACCACCTGCCTCTGTAATCCCACCCCTCACAACCACACACACCTAAAACACACACCTAAAACACAACCGGGTGTTACCGGTTTGCAGTTTTTATTTTAATGCTGTTTTATTTTAATACATATTTAAATTTCAGTTCAGCTTTTTTTTTTTTTTACGGACATGCATATATCTAATTATATTATGGTATATTCAGAAAGAATATAGCTTTTTTTATATTTAAATATATTTTTTATATTTGTGATGTATTTTTTGTTTAAGGTTTATGTATGTATGTATGTACATGTAACATTTTTCCATTTTATATTCATAAAGAATTATTTTAATTTTTAATAAAAGTTTATAATACATTTACATTTTATTGATTTTATTTTATTGTTTTAAATATATAATAATATGGCAAAAAGTGTGTGTGTGTGTGTGTGTGTGTGTGTGTGTGTGTGTTTGATTTTATTACATTTTATTATATTATATTATTTTATATTTTAAATGTATTTTTTTCATAGTTATCTTTAAGCTAAATATTAAGCCAACAATTCTGATTTTATTTATTTATTTATTTGTATTTATTTATTATGTATTTTTGTATATATATTTATGCAACATACTTTTAGTTTTAGATTATTTATTTTTTTATTTTTTTATAAAAGTGTCTGACTTGTGTCAGTTTTGAAAATATTTTGAAATCAATAATTTCCATCTTAGTTTTAGTATACTGAGATACCTGGACATGCACACACACACGACTGCACACATCTTCATCTCTCTGGACTCGAAGCTCATTTATTTATTCCAACATTGGCGTTTTGTAACAGAAAGACAAGCTCAAGCAATCAAACAGACGTATGTCTGAAAGCGGGGAGTGCTTTTGCTCATTTACAATATTCACCTAACTACATTTCAGCCTCTCGCAGGAGAGCGCTGACCTTGCTCGTGACTCTTGTGTGGCTCTATACGTTATTCTAACTTCATTATTACGCAAAGCATGTGCGTTATGTCTGAACCACTGACGCTCTCAGGAGTTTAAGAGCATTCGGTCTGATCTGAACTCTGCTGGATGATTGTCTTACACCTGACCTTTAAGTTTGATCATTTAAAGATTGAACTACTTTACCATTTGTGAAACCACAAAGCTCTTATAGTGCACTGCTTTTATAAAACATCACCAGAAGCAGTATTCACCATTAATCACCATTATCTTTCAGATTTCACCTTTGTGCAAATCAGCATGAGCTCTGCTCTCCGTCTCACAGGTATCCTGAAGTTTCATGAGGTGTATCTGGGCGAGGGTGCGTCGGATGGTGGTACATCAGACTTCCAGGAGGGCGGTGGTGGCTCTGTGCCCGCGGGTGGCAGCTGTGGAGGCTCGTCTCTGGAGCAGCACATCAGTAACGCGCGGGAAGCTCTGGGAGTGGATTCATACTACAGCAGGTGAATGCTTCAATCACACAGCCTGCATACAACATGATTACACACACACCGCAACTAAATTCTGTTGTCAGTTCACCTTTTATGTTCCACTTTATATTCCATTCATTTATTAAATACATATAAATCATTTCTGACTGTTATTTACAGTTTAAAAGGAGTTTCTCAACTGATGTAATCTGGTGATGTAATAAAGGCTATTACTTGGTTGTTGCTAAGGTGTTCTGGGCTTTGCTAGGTTGTTGCTAGGGTGTACTGGATGTTAGGGTGTTGCTTGGTGGTTGCTAGGGTGTACTAGATGTTTGTTAAGCCTTCATTAGGTGGCTGCTAGGGTGTACTGGATGATAAGTTCCAGCCAAATGAATGATATTTCTTTATGTACAATCAATAGGTGTTGCTAGCCTGTACTAGATGTTTGTTAGGGTGTCACTAGGTGGTTGCTAAGGTTTGCTAGATATGTGTTTGGGCATTGCTAAGAGGTTGCTAAGGATTTATGGATGTTTGACAGGGTGTAATAATGTAACAGTGTTGCTAGGTGGTTTCTAGGGTGTTCTTAATGTTTGTTAGGTTGTTGCTAGGTGATTTCACGGGTTTGCTGGATGTTAGAACATTGCTAGTTGGTTGCTATGGTGTTCCTAGTGTTTGTTAGGTTGTTGCTAGGTGATTTCACGGGTGTGCTGGATGTTAGAACATTGCTAGTTGGTTGCTATGGTGTTCCTAGTGTTTGTTAGGGTGTTGCTAGGTGATTTTCACGGGTGTGCTGGATGTTAGAACATTGCTAGTTGGTTGCTATGGTGTTCCTAGTGTGTGTTAGGGTGTTGCTAGGTGATTTCAAGAGTGTACTGGATGTTAGAGCGTTGCTAGTTGGTTGCTATGGTGTTCCTAGTGTTTGTTAGGGTGTTGCTAGGTAATTTCAAGGGTGCACTGAATGTTAGAGCATTGCTAGGGGGTTGCTATGGTGTTCTTACTGTTTGTTAGGCTGTTGCTAAGTGGTTTCTAGGGTGTTGCTAGGTTACTAAAAAATATTTACAAAATAGTGCTGTATTTGTTATGATAGATATTACGAGATAGTTTTAGTAATGTTTAAACTTTGCAAATATATTTTCCCAAAACACTGAACAAAATCATGTTACACCCTTTGATCGTCTTAGTTTTGTAAAATAAAGTAAACAAACTAAGCAGCATCTTGTTAAATCTCCCAGTTTCTGTTTGTTTTATGGTTTTATAAAATATGGACGGGTATGTTGAAAAGCAAGATTGAAGAATATGCTTTTCCCAATAAAATATTACAGTAGAAGTGCCGCAGAGCGCTGCTGTGCTCGTGTTAGTGTGAATGTCTGCATCCTCCTAAATATACCCTGATGGATGCGGTCCTCGAGTGCAGCAGGGTGGAGTGTGCATGTGTGCGCGTTCATGCCCTGCAGGAAGCACATCTCAGTGCTCACCGATGCTGTCAAACGCCGCAGCAGGGCTGGAGGCCACAGCGCACTGATCTCTGGCTCTGTGGCGCTAACCAGGTGGCAGCTGAGGAGTTACTCACCTCTCGCATGGAGGAAGCAGTGCTGGTGTTGAGTTCACTCTGACATGCAATTAGGTGAAGACGCTGGCAGGTTTGGAGGAGCAGAATGCAGAGAGAAGGACGGCAGAACGTCAGAAGCTCTTGGTGTGAATTAAGCAGCAGCCTGAAACAAAGGGCATTATTGTACGCTCGTGGAAAGCCGCCGGTGCCAGCGCATTAGTCACTAGAGGTGTGATGGCTTTTCCCAGCGAGCTCTGCACTCATCCCTGCCCATTAAAGGATAATTTAGCGCTTGACTGAGGGGCTGCGAGCAATCTTTTCCACTTGGTTGGGTGCAATATGCCACCTTTGAAGACCCCATTCATTGTGCAGAAAGAAAGAGGCACGAACAGGAATTGTGATACCCGCGACCGGCTGCAATATGAGCGATTATGGCTCGTTTAGCAAGACCTCTTGCACCCTTTAGTTAAGACGGATCCGTGTGTTGACTGTAGTGTTGCTCATGAGATTCATTAGTATAGCTCTTTGATTAATGCACCGATTGTTCATGTGACTGGTGTTTGCCCATGCAAAACCCACCGCCATGAAGGGTGGTTGCCATGACGTTACTTTATAGTTGCTATGTGCAAATGAACCCATGCCCAAGTGTTATATTCTGGTCTCTAGATATATTGGATATGATAGCCTGTTTTCATCTCTGAGTAGAAAATTGATTATGAGATAAGGTTTAATACAAAAAATGTAGTCATTTTGGAAGATATATAGTCATACAGATATATATAGAGTCATATTTGAAGCTATTAAGTCACAGTGTGATATAAAAAGATGTCATATTTTGAGATATATAAAGTCATAATTCAAGTCATATTGTGAGATATATAGTAATATTATGAGATAAATGGTCATATTGGGCCCTATCATACACCCGGTGCAATGCGACGCAAGGCGAAGCGCAAGTGTGTTTGCTATTTTCAGTCCGGCACCATTCACATTTTCCCGTCCAGCGCCACGTCGTTTAATTAGCAAATGCATTTGCGCCCATTTGTGCGCCCATGGGCGTGCTGGTCTAAAAAAGAGGTTGTGTTCTGGCGCATTGCTATTTTAAGGAGCTGAAAATAGACTGCGCCATAGACCAACTCGAAGCCTTTTGGAAAAATCTATTTGTTCAACAGTTCTGGTGATGTTGTTTATGTATTTACGTCCTCATTGAGACCGCAGATGCTGAAATTACTGCAAGCATCACGCGCATCAGTATCTGTAGTAAACAAAACCGCACGTATTGCCATTTTTATGCTAACTTTGACAAATTCCGTGACTGTCCATGTTAAAATGTAAGTTTTAACATTTACAGATACTGGTCCATATGGAGATTTGATATGATTAATTTATGCTAACTTTGACAAATTCCGTGACTGTCCATGTTAAAATGTAAGTTTCATTTTCATGACTGGATTTTGAGATTCTGTCCGCATTTTCTGCTTCGTGGAAATCATATCGCTGTATGCGTCAAGAATCGGGTTGACCGGATAGTCGGTACCACCGCGTACTTAAAAAACCTGGTACAGTGACATTTTCATTTTTTTGTATAGTACCGACTTGGTACCGAAAGTACCGGGGTCTTTTGACAACACTATATATATATATATATATATATATATATATATATATAGTCCTATGTTAAGATAACTAATTGTGCCATATTGTGAAATAAATAAAAATCAGCATAAATAAACCACATACCAATATAAAACTATTCCAAAAAATAAAATATAATGGTGAAAAAAAAACAAAAAATTAAGAAAATTGCCTTTAAAGCTGTCTGAATATAGTTCTTATTCAAATGAAGGTCTTAGCGATGCATATTACTGATTAAAAAATGACGTTTTGACATATTTACAGTAGGAAATTTACAAAATATCTTAATAACCTAATGATTTTTGTCATAAAAGAAAAATTGGTAGTTTTGACCAGTACAATGTATTTTTGGCTATTGCTACAAACCCTAGCGACTTAAGACTACTTTTGTGGTCCAGGGTCACATATATAATTAGATACATAGTCACATTTTGATATATAGTCATAATCTGAGATATAAAGTAATATATTTAAGGTATAAAATTTTATGAGATATATTAAGTTATTGGGAATCATTGTAAGATATATTGTAACATTATGAGACATATAAAGTCACTTTAAGAAATAAGCCATAATGTGATATGAAGTCATGTGAGATATATATAGTAACATTATGTAATATACTGTATAATAATATTATGAGATATATTAAGACCTAATTTATGAAAGGAACTCTAAAGGAGGTGAAGTCATATTTCAAGATATATAAAGTCATATTTTGACATTATTTACTCTTTCCCTGCCAGCATTTTTGAAAAAAAGTTGCCACATGAAGTATCTCAAAATGATTTTCACTGATTTGGCCTACAGTATATTTTGCTGTACGAATATTTGAATATACAATACACACCAAAATAAAGATCAAAACCTCTGCTTTTAAACTAAAAGTGTTTATATTCTAGCTTAAAGCTTTCTTTTTTTTTATCAACACTTGAATATAGGTAGGTTTCATAAAAATGTATCATTTTGAGCAAAAAAGGCGAGAAAATAACATTTTCAGCAATAACTACATCTGGATATAATATTCAGTACGATTATCAAAGTATAAATCCAGTAAATCGCTTCCATCAACACCTCCAAAGCTTGCACAGACATATACCACTTACTGGACCACCACCTTACCACATAACATTATGCAGTTTTCATTTATATGCTGTCTATTGCTTATGATCGCATTATTTATCATATGCATCTGTTTACATAAGAAATTGCTCGTATCTCCGTCCTGTTCATGTGTGTTTTTGTTCAGGAGGTTTTGTACTCATTCAGAAGATGTGTAATAGTGCCCCCGAGTGTATAACAGTGAAAACACAAAAAAGCCTTAAAACCCGTCAATGGCGGGGAAGCGATGTCTTCTAAATGATGAGATAACTCGTCAATGGCGAGGAAAGAGTTAATTCACAATGTGAAATATGAAGTAATTTGCCTGTTTCACCATCCAGCAGGTGAAAATTGTAAACCCTATTATCCTTTCTTCAACAAGACACATGATTTGAGGAATGGCACAAGTGGTACAGGATGACTTGCACATTAACGATGGATATGGTTGAGAGTTTGATCATATCACTAACCCTCAGTATGAGCGGTAGTAACAATGATAGATGACCTAGTAAACACCACTAATTAGGGCATTTCACACCGCAGTGTCTAGTGCTTTCCTAGGTCCATTTGAGTTTGTTTGCTTGTCATATAAGCTGTGGTTTGAGTTATGGTTCATAAACCAATTCAGCCTAATTTGCGTAAATAAACTTATGTTGATGATTTATAATTTGCATATTATAGACTAATGCATTCTTATTGCTGCTCGTCTAAGCAGAAACAGCTTTCTAATGCATCCACTGCAGACAGCATGTTCAATTTTAGTCGGCTGGTAAACAGCTTCCGCCTGCGCTCACGGTTACTCCAGAGGCATAATCAAACTCAGACCCAGTGTGAACAACCTTCGTTAACCTACCTGATCAGGTTAGAGAGTCGCTCACTATAGGAAGGTTTTCCTTTCAGAGCATCCTAGCATATCTCTGCCTGCCACACAAGGCCCACTGTGCTGTCTCCACATCTGAGCCATCTTCATTTCCAATGAACGCTTCCCAAATAGATCCACCCGCGGCCGCATCCACAGCAGCTCAGGTGCAGGAGAGCACGCAGATGCAAGCGCTCGCCCCACGACTGGGTCAAAGTCTGTCACTTTAAGCACAAATATATGAAGAGCAGATCTCATTCTCCGGCTCCTCCGGTGCTTTTCATTTCTGGTTGGCACCAAAATGAGATTATTCCCATCCTACAGGGTTGTACCCCGACAAAGAATTAAATTAACATTTCAACAGGATTTGGGACGGCTTCCGTCTCAAGAGGGAGTGCATTGGGCGCCGGAACATGTTTGTAGAGATAAAGAATGCAAAATGAGAAGAATGTTGGTGCTCTGACAGTTTGGAATAGTTCAGAAATCTAGGGAAGAGGATTAGCAGACGTTTCATTTCATTTTTTAGAGCAAAGGGCTTAAACAAACACACACTAATGAGCTATTCCAGACGTCTGTTGAACATTCAATATATAGTCAGTGTAATAAGATAAGTCATATTGTGAGATAAATAGTAACGAGATAAAAGAATAGTTATGATATAGAAGTAATATTTTGAGATATTTAAGTCATTGCAAAAATACATTGTCATATTTTGAAATATGAAATAAATGTGAGATAAGAAGTCATATGATATATATATATATTCATAGCATATGTCATTGTGAGATATATAGTAACATTATGAGAGATATTAAGTCATATTTTGAGATATGAAGTCGTATTGTGACTTAATTTTGTCATTGTGAAATATATATTTATAATGTATTTTGTCATATTGTGTAATATATAAAGTCATATTTTGAGATGTGGAATAAATGTGAGATATGAAGTCATGTGATTTATAGTCATAGGAATATGAGATATTTAAAGTTACATTTTGAAACAAAGCCATATTGTGAGATACATAATAATATGCAATATATAGGATCCTGTTTTGAGAAATATTAAGTCAATGTAAAATATGAAGTTATATTATTAAATAAAATCATATATATAAAAATATAATTAAAAAGTAATATAAAAAATAAAATCAATTTAATATAATCAAAAATATAATAAATATAATATAAATCAATGTTGTGAGATACATAGTAATATTATGCAATATATTTGATCCTGTTTTGAGAAATATTAAGTCAATGTGAGATTAGTCATATTATGAGATATAGTCATATTTTGAGAAATATAAAGTTAATGTAAAATATGAAGTTATGATATATAGTCATATTATGAGATATATAGTCATATTTTGAGAAATATGATGTAAATGTCAAATATCAAGTAAGATGTATGTAGTAGTATGAGATATATAGTCATTTTGAGATATTAAACACAATATAAGATATACATAAATATAATTAGACATATTCATATAAAAATAAAATAAAATAAAAAAAACAATAAAATAATGAGAAATAATAATATTATAAAAAAAATTCATATGAGATATAAGTCATATATTATAGAAATATTGAGAAATATTATGTAAATGTGAGATATCAAGTGAGATATTGTGAGATATATAGTAGTATTATGAGATATATAAAGTTATATAGAAATAAATAAAACCATGTTGATATAAATATATATAAAAATAAAAAAAACAAAGTTATAAAAAAAAAAATAAAAACAATGCAATATATTGTCAAAATGTGAGATATAATTCCAAATGATGTTGTATTTATAAAAATGTAAGATATAATTCCAAATTATGTTGTATTTATATATGAGATGTATAACGTTATATTTTGAGATATATTAAGTGATTGTGAGATGCGTAGTAATATTATGTTATATATTCATATTTTGAGATATATAAAGTCATAATGTAAGAATTCATATGATATAATGCACACAGTAATATGAGATATATAAAGTTAAATTTGAGGATAAGCAGACGTTCCCTTTCATTCTCAGAGCCAAGTGCTTAAACAAACACACTAACGAGCTAATCAGACGTCTGTAGAGCATTCGAATCTCTTCATATCGACATGTTTTAATGCCATCTGATAATGCGTCCAAAATAATCAGCGGAACATCTGCGTCATGCATTAGGTGCAATGAAGCGCGTTTTGTGTGTAATTGAGGTGAGGTGGATAAAACCTTATTAACCCAATAGAGGAATCAAAGTGTGTCGTCTCAGATGAGTCAGATTACTGGAGAGATCTGTTTTTTCATTAAAGCTAATCAGAGAAATTTGCTCACGTGTTCTCCAGATGCCGAGAGACTCGTGAGTAATTATCTGTGATTGTGGCTGCTGTCGTGCTCGAGTTGTTTGTAAAATTGTTTCTGTTATTTTACGTTGCATCTCAATGGACGCCGGGAATGAAAAATCAACAAACATATGCATGTATGAATATAAAAGCAAGTGTGTTTGACAGCGGTATTGATAAGTGGAAGCGTTTCATCGCTCAGATGTTGTGCTTTCATCGCTGAAGAAACTTAATTGAGTTACCAGTTACGTTTCATTGAATTGTTGTGTCAGAGACATAAAAAAAGACACAAATGAGTCAGTAGAATCAAGTATTTCAGGGTGTTGTTTAATAATTGACTATATTATTTGGCAGAAGTGATGTTTGTAGTTATTATTGTCATTTACATCATGAAATTATTTATTGGACTTGTTTTTTCATCAAGAAAGCAAGAAAGCTGAGTTCCTCTGCAGTAATTGCACCATATGTACAGCTTCCCTCTACATTTGTTGCCTGAATAAGACACATAATGTTTGGTGTTTCAGAGCCTGTTCCAGCAGCGAGACGGAGAGCGAAGCTGGAGACCTTTTGGACCAGCAGTTTGAAGAACTCAATAATAAACTCAACTCAGTGACCGACCCGACCGGATTCTTGAGGATGGTTTCCAGAAACAACCTCTTCAACAGGTCAGACACAACATTCGTCATATAAAGTGGCTCAGAAATCTCAGAAATTAAGTGTTTTTGAGACCTAAAAAGTGAAAGTTGAAAGTGAATGAAGGCAAGATTACAAATAAACACCATTAGAATTTTGATAAGCTTTCCAGTCAAGTTCCAAAATTACTAATGATTTAGTTAAAAAAATCCACCTTGGCTCATTCATGAGAGTTCATTTGACAAGTAGTGATCAAAATTTTGATAAGCTTTCCAGTCAAGTTCCAAAATTACTAATGAATATCATTGAGGTGTCATAAAATGGGTAAACATGACTCATTCACAAATCAAAATATTTGAAGTCTTCTCAAGTCATATGAGACATATGTGAGGAACAGATCCAAATTTAAGTGTTTTATTCCCTGAAAATGCACATATTAATGAGCATCATAGCATCATAACACACCAGAAAATCTGAAACCCATCATTTAAACTTTTAATAATTATATCTGTAATCAGATTTTTATTTTTAAATATTACATTTTTGAATTTTACCTAAAATAAAACATTTGATATTAACCTAAAAGGAGAAAGCAGGTAAAAACCCAATCAAACACCAAATAATTAAGCAATTAGTAATCATGCTCATTATGGTTCTATTTTTCTCAGTCCACTGACAAAACAAATATGTGCTTTTCTTGTTCTAGAGCGGACTTATTTTAATATTAACCAAAAAAAAACCATTTGGTATTAATCTAAAGAAAGATAAACCACTTAAATAGTGAAGAAAAACCCAATCAGACACTGAATAATTAAGCAATTATTTGGTGATTGATTGGGTGTTTCTTCACTATTTAAGTGCTTCATAAGTCCATTGACCAAAAAAATTTAATAAAAAGCATTTTTCTTTTCCTAGATCTAGTTCTTTTTTATATTAACCAAAATAAACCATTTGGTATTAATCTAAAGAAAGATAAACCACTTAAATAGTGAAGAAAAACCCAATCAGACACTGAATAATTAAGCAATTATTTGGCGTTTGATTGGGTGTTTCTTCACTATTTAAGTGCTTCATAATGAAAAAAATTCTCAGTCCATTGACCAAATATATTAAATAAAAAGCATTTTTCTTATCCTAGATCTAGTTCTGTTTTATATTAACCGAAATAAACCATTTGGTATTAATCTAAAGAAATAGAAACCACTCAAATAGTAGAGAAAAATCCAATCAAACACTAAATCATTAAGCAATTAGTAAACATTTTGCTGGTAATGGATCTAAACTCAGCTCAGACGGATGATAATTAGGGAGCCGGTACGGAGAGATAGAGTCCTTCACATCCTGATTCATTAGGAGAGAAAGAGAGATGGTTATTAGCACTGAGAGAGGGGGAGGGAGGAAGAAACGACAGCTAGGACAGGAACAGCAGGTGAGGTTGTGCCGTGCGTTGTTAAAGACGGGGTCAGAGCGGTCATCATTAGAGCTCTGCTCCTCATTAAGAGCTCTCAGCGCCGCACATCTCTCTATATTCATTAAAACAAGAGCGCCGTTCACTCCTCATCTGCTCTAATGAGCACGTGCCACACATTAAACTAACAATTCAGTCAAAAATGACTATTCTGGCATCGTTCACTCACCCTCAAACCTGTTTGATTTTCTTCGCTAACAAGCAGAATTTTTGAACAGTATCCTGCTCTTTAAAGTGCAGTGAATGTGAAGCTGCAGAATGACAAGTAAACATCATTAAAGTGTCTTCCAGGTGGTTAAAAATGTCTTATTCACTATATTTTGTCTTCCGAAGTCATACACGATAGATTTGTGTGAGGAACAGACCCAAATGTGCGTGTTTTTCTTCCTCGAAAATCCTCATAAGGTTTCATGTGACGAGTAGTGCTCAAATGATTCATTAAAGGGGTCATATGATGCGATTTCAAGTTTTCCTTTCTCTTTGGAGTGTTACAAGCTGTTTGTGAATAGATAAGATCCCTACATTTGCAAAGACTAAAGTCTCAAACCAAAAGAGATATTCTTTATAAAAGTTAAGAGTCAACCACACTCTCCTAAAATGCCCCGTTTATACACGCTCCCACATACCCAAGTCACCACCCAAAAAAATAAGCATAACCCCTCACAAACGCTCACCCAAAGAAACAACTCCCAACACCAATTCTCGCTGTTCCCGCCGGCTCAATGTTGTGGTGATGCTGTTTCGTTGTGAAAGCGAAACTACTTTGTTTGTTCTTCCAAAAGAGGACACAACTAGAAATCAGTGGTTAAGTTGTATTTACAACACTGTTCCAGAACAGTTCAACCCAAATATTCAGATGTGTGCAACACATTTTATGGAGGACTGTTTCCTGATCCTGGGAGAAAAGACGACAATGTACATTTACATATTTAAAGGATTTGCACTGATGATTTAAACGTGAGTTTTGAGCAGTGTAGAGTAGTTGTCATTTCTCCGATCACAAATGCAGACATGGTTTTATGTTTACGCGGCGCGATGCAAAGCAATGTGTAAAAAGACAGTTTAAGTCATTATAATACGTAATTAAATAAAATAAAACTCACCAAACTCCACACATCAAATCGCCTCAATTGTATTTGTCTTTACTCTCCTTTTCTCTTAACGCCACTACTCATAACAGCACTTGCATCAAGTATGGTGAGGGCCGTAACATTTCCGTCACACTCTTGAGGCATTCAGCCAATCACAACGCACTGGATAGCTGGCCAATCAGAGCACACCTCGCTTTTCAGAATGATGAGCTTTGTAAAATTTATGTGTTTCAGAAAGGGCATAGAGGACAAACAATAATGTACAGTATGTGGAAAATATACCACATAAATGCATTTCATTACACCAAATACACAAAATAATGTTCTTTTTAGCAGCATCATATGACCCTTTAAAAGGATCCAACACAAAGCAATTGATATTAATGCATTTTTTTTAACGGATCTGTTGGCTCGTTCATGAGACGAGTAGTGATCAAATGATTCATTAAAAAGATCCAATGCAAAACAATATTTCATTAACAAATGTGGTATTTATGAATTCATTTGAGATGGATATTTTCAATGAATCGTTTGTTCCAGCTTGCAAAATCAGTGAACAAATATTTATTTATCTATTCCTGATTGCTTCAAAAGAGTTGGAATATAGTGCATGTGTCTGCTATTTTGGCATTTATTAATATTTAGAATTAGCTTTTATTTTTATATTTTCACTTTTAATTTTAGTTTTTAATTTTAGTTGATTTTGTTATGTGCTTTAATCAAATAAATTTATATATATACTTTTATTAACTCAAACCCCCCCACACATTTTATTTCAGCTTTATTTCAATTAAAGAAAGTGATTTTAATAGTTTTGTTATTTTAATCTTAACTTTAAGTAAGCTTATTTTCAGTGTTACATTTTTCAGAGAATTTTTTTTTTTTTGCTTAATTTCAGTTAAAGAAAACAATTTTTAACAGTTTTTATTTTAATTTGAGGAATTTTGATATGTTTTTGTCATTTTGTTGTTGTTGTTGTTGTAATTTTAGTACTTCAACCTAACCTTGTTTTATTTCAATGTAGGTTTTTTTTATGAATACTTTTATTTTATTTCAGCTTTGTTACAGTTAATAAAAGCAACTTTAATACACTAGCCTCTACTATTTTTATGGCATATTTTTATCCTTTTTTGTTCCAAACAGGATTTGAACAATATCAATAACCTCAGAATTGTAATTTTGGGGTGAATTGTTTCCTTAAATAGTCCACTATATTCTCACACAAATGAACCTCCTCCCTCGATCTCTGATGCTCTTTAAACACTGACAAGGCTTAGGCCAGTTTGATCACCCAGTGAACCTCCAAACAGAGACCCCTGTGTGTGTCTCTTTGAAGGCGTGTAATGATAAAGCTCCATGACAGGAAGTGGGAAGGAAGTTTTCTGCGGAGCTCTTGGGTTTCCATAGCGATGGCGATTAGACCTGGAGAATGAGTCGTTACACCTACACAGATTCTTTAATAACGAGTTGTTTTTAATGTCTTTACTGGTAAACCCTCGGTAAAATCTCCAACACACAGCTATATGATAAATGACACTAATGACCAATAAATGATTATATTTCATAAGATAGTAATCACAATAAACAGTTCCTCTGCCAAGAATAATTAATATCGTTATATTGAAAACATAATAATAATAATAAACCACCATAAAAACAAAAATAAATTGTATGAATTAAATAATAAATCATTATTATCATTATTAATATTATTATCATTTGCTTTTGCTGTTAGTATACAGTATGTTGTTGTTTATTATTCTTATTATTTGTCATTAGTTTACAGTGTAATACTATTAATTATTTTTAATTATTTTAATAATAATAGTCATTTGCCATTTGTATACAGTGTAATTGTTATACATATATAGAATATTAGTATCTAATATTAACTGTTATTATTATTATTATTTATATAATAATATATAGTATACCATATAACACTATTAATTCTTGTTTATTGTTCTTCTTCTTTCTTATGACTATTTGTATTTCTATATTATTTGTTGTTAGTATACAGTATAACTATTAATTATTCTTAATTATATGTTTTGTTAATATTACTATTACTGCCATAATTCTATTTTTATTCTAAGAGGTCCTCTTTTTGTAACATTTTGTAACCCTCTTTTATTTAAGATGTTTATTTGATTGAAATGGCTTTTTTTTTTTATCTCAACTTTCCATCTGTGAGCCATGACCTGCTGTTATAAAACACACAAACATGTTTAAAAAAAGACGTGCTGCTGTTTTTCAGGTGAACAGCGCCCTCCAGTGTTTCAGTAATAAGTAGAATGTGAGATGGAGTGATATCGCTTCATCTTCTCCCATTTGTCACTATGAATGTCTTTGAAATAGCACACTAAATACAGTTTTTATGAGGAAAGGGTCTGCATACTGTATTTCCAGTGTGATGAATGAGCTGGATACAGGATCATCCTTTTATATTTGCCATCTCTTTCCTGATTTTTTCCTGATCCGACTGCCAAAAGTTATGAAATGACTGCGAGCTGCTGTTTTAGTAAGTAGGGGACACTAGTGTTTGATGAGTGTGTTTGTGGTTTTGTTTCAGGAGCTGTCAGAGTATGACGAGTCTCTTCAGTAACACGGTGTCTCCGGTGAAGGAGGGCTCCTCGTCTCTGCCGCGCCGCGCTAGTGCGCTCAGCAAACCCCCGCTACGAGCCCTTTACGACCTGCTCGTCGCCCCGATGGAGGGGGTACGACTGCACTCACACTTCAAGAAATAATTACATATATTAGTCAGTTAATAAGCTGTCCACTAAGTGGTCGTTTATTAATTGGTTTGTGGAATTTATTATATATTTAATGTAATACCCAGGGTTTTATTTTATTCTTTTTTTTCCACTACCCTAATGTTGGCTGCTGTACAGCTATTTTATGATGTATGTCCAATACTTCTTGGCTTGTTTGGGGTAGTTTTGAGTATGTAATGTGGTGTCTGTAGGGTCTGATGCACTCCAGCGGTCCGGTCGGCAGACACAGACAGCTGGTTCTGGTTCTGGAGGGCGAGTTGTATCTCATCCCGTTTGCTCTGCTGAAGGGAAGCTCGTCTAATGAGTATCTGTACGAGCGGTTCAGTCTCATCGCCGTACCGTCCATCGGCAGTCTGGGGAGCACGGCTAAAGTAGGCACAGTTCTGACACACATATAGACCAGTGTTCATTTACAAGTATTTATATACTAGTAAAGTGTTTATTAATATAAATCAAATAAAACTAAAGTACAAAAAAATAAATAAAACTAAAGTACAAAAAAATAAAAAATAAAACTAAAATAAAATAAAAGCTTCATTTTATTTTAGTAATTTATTTTAGTTTTATTAATTTTGTTATGGTCTTTTTTTTTTTTTTTTTTTTTTTTTTTTTTTTTTTACTTGAGTTTTTTTTATATAGTTGTTTTTGTTTTTGTGTTTGTTTTATTTCTATTTAACTTAAATTTATATCTATTTCAATTTTAGTTTTAGTAATTTTAGGACTTATTTTATTGCCAGGGCAGCATTTCTATTTTTTTAGTTTTTCATCTATTTTTTCTAATGTTCTAGTTTTTTAACTATTTTATTTTATTTTGTCTTATTAGGTTTATTTCAATTAACGAAAATAATTTTTAATAGTTTTAGTTAACAATAATAACAGTGATAAATACTACTATATGACTATTTGTATATTATTATTTTATTTATATTTTTTGATTCATTTGGGTTTTTTAATTTAAGCATTACAGTTTCAAGTTGTTTTTACTCTAATATTTTTAATGTATTTCCTGATTTATCAGTTTGTATCCAAGTAAAAAAAATAATAATATTAAAAAAATACAGAAAATTGTCAAAAATAGGCGTTTTGACATGGTTATTTAATATATATGTTTTTATATATACAATAAATCTAAGAATACAATTTGTAATTTTTAATTTATGTGCTTTTTTTTATTTATTATTAGTTTTTGTGTATAAGGCACATGAGACTTGCTACAATGATTATACAATGATTAAGGAGTGTTGCTTAAATATTTACCCTCTTGACCCTGGTTAATTCATTGTAGTTTACCACCTCATTTGCTTTTTTATGATTTTATAAGGTTTAATTTTACCGTGACTGTTTTTGCTCACAAACTCATGTGGTGTGGTCAGGTGCACCCCCGGCGGACCGGTCCAGTTCTGTGTAATGGAGGAAGCTCTATGGCCGCAGTGGTGGGGAATCCTCGGCTGCCGCCATCGGTGATGGACCGCTGGCTCTGGGGTCCGATGCCCACGGCTGAGGAGGAGGCTCACATGGTGGCTGATCTCCTGGGCTGTCAGCCGCTGGCCGGTCCCACCGCCACCAAGGAGCGGGTCATGAGTGCCCTGACGCAGGCCGAGTGCGCTCACTTCGCCACGCACATCTCCTGGAAGCTGGCGGCTCTGGTCCTCACGCCCAGCCAGGACAGCGGCTCCGGACCGGTGGCAGCGGCTCCCAGCGGAGGAGCAGGAGGCGGAGAGAGCGGAGTCAAATCCAACTACACCATCCCAGAGAGTCTGCGCGTGCCGGATGACGCCAGCGATGCCGAAAGCATCTGTGACAGCCCACCGCTGCAGGAGTTCCTGCTCACCGCAGCCGACATCCTTGACCTCAGGCTGCCCACAAAACTAGTCGTGCTGGGGTCAGTAGACCAGTGATATTTTTTAATAATAGTTTGAATTAGATTTTTTTTTTATTTTGTCATTTTAATTTTAGTTAATGTTTTAGTAATTTGGTTGTGTTGATGTGTTATGTCTGTGTAATTGTGTTATTTTTTATATCAGTTTTATATGTGTGTGTGTATGTATATATATACACATATAAAACTATGTATGTATGTATGTATATATATAAATTATAATTTTTATTATAATATTATTTTTATATATGTATTAGCATCAGTACTAATAATAACTTAAAGTCCTCATAAAATGTCTTCATTATATATATATATATATATATATATATATATATATATATATATATATATATATATATATATCACAAACTTTATTTTGATTTTTTTTTTTTAATATTTTGGAAATATATTATAAACAATAATATAAAATACACATATAAATCATTAATAATAGTATTAACATTCAACAATAAATAACAAACATAAACCAAATTTATTATTTATTTTATTGTTTTATTTTTTTATCTGATCTTTTTGTCTACCAAGGTTAAAAAACAAACATTTTATTTTATTTTATTTTATTTTATTCAAACTTCATATAGGCTTATTTTTAATATGTAATAAATTAATGAACTTTTGAATAAATGAATTGATGTAATCATTAAGCCAATTTTTATATATATATATATATATATATGTTTTGTTAAACTAAATTTTATATGCTCTTAATAATTCTATTTTTATATACAATATAGCTTACATATACATATATTAGCTTAAATAACTATATAAACATATGCAATAAAGTATACAGTTATATAATTGTATATATATAGCTTGTATATTATTTCTGTGTGTGTGTAATGCTATCCAGATATTTTATAACTCAAACTGTTATATACGCTTTCATTCATACTGCCCACCTTCATCTAGGCATCAGCATTTTCATACATCACTTCTGTTTAACAGGCCTTATTACGACTGCGGCCACATCCACAGTAGTTTTACAGTCTATTAAAGATAATAGCGTCTGTATTCCAGTGAATTACTGCTCCATGAGGCTGATAGAGTGTTTTCATGACCTGCAGCTCGTACCAGGAGTCGGACGGTAAAGTAACGGCGGACGGGGTGGTGGGTTTGACCAGGGCTTTCCTGGCGGCTGGAGCTCAGTGTGTGCTGGTGTCTCTGTGGCCGGTTCCCGTCGCAGCCTCTAAGATGTTCATCCATGCGTTCTACAGCGCTC
Organism: Cyprinus carpio; assembly: GCF_018340385.1. Lineage (NCBI taxonomy): Eukaryota > Metazoa > Chordata > Actinopteri > Cypriniformes > Cyprinidae > Cyprinus > Cyprinus carpio. Next base: position 21,628,176 of record NC_056606.1, on the reverse strand, counting down.
TGCTCAACGGCACCAAAGCCAGCGCGGCCCTCGCAGATGCCATGAAGACAGTCCAGAGCAGCAAACAGTTCTCTCACCCCTCCAACTGGGCAGGTATGATCGATGTGCAGTATATAAGCAAATCATACTGTGGTGAATACTGTGTATTAAACAAATACAGTGATGTCATGTACCATCATAGTAGGCAGTGTTGAGTATATAGTGGGTAGTTTTAAGGCCTGTTTGCTGTTCTCCTCTTGATTTGTATATGTCTCCACAGGCTTCATGCTGATTGGCAGTGATGTGAAACTGAACAGCCCGTCGTCTCTGATTGGTCAGGCTCTGGCTGAGATCCTGCAGTATCCAGACAAAGGAGAATATATGTTATGCATGTGCATATAGTAGTCTACTATAGTATATAAAGAATATGTTACATTTGCTATTAGTACTGAGAATCATATGTTATGAATGTGTACATATATGCTTTCAGTAGTTCTACTTTAGTATACATTGTGCATATAGTATTCATTAAATTAGTATATAAAGAATATGCTATAAATTTAAAATGTAATAATACATTTTAATGTTATGCATGTGCATATAGTAGTCTACTATAGTATATAAAGAATATGCTATAAATTTAAAATGTAATCATATGTGTGTGTATGTGGCGTGTACATATTTGAATCTGTTATAGTACATTTTATATGCTTTCAGTAGTTCTATTTTACTTTGTATACATTGTGCATATAGTATTCATTATAAATTAGTAGTAGTAGTAGTAGTAGTTTTCATTCATTAACTAAATAAAACCAATAAGTATTCACTTGCAATAATATAGTATACACATATACTGCATTTAGTAATAGATAATACCACTATAGTAGATATATAGCAGTTGTTTTTAATAACTATTATTTCAATTATTGTGATTATTAATTTGATCTGTTATATAGTATTTTATGTTTTTGTTTAAAAGTGAATGTATATATATATCATCAGCTATTAATAATTGTAATAATCAAAATAATACAACTCATTATTTTGATCTTTTATATAGCAGGTTTTATATGCTTTTAATAATTATTTCTTTTTATTTTATATGCAATGTATTTGTATTTTGTATGTATTTTATATGTGCATATATATATATATATATATATATATATATATATATATATATATATATATAAAATTGTATATAGAGTGTGAATATACTAATATATAACTATATAGTGTTTAATAGTAAGTATAACTGTTACAGTATAAAATTAAGCATAAAATATTTTACAATATTAAATGTAAATGTATATGCATATATATGTGTATATTATATATATATATATATATATATATATATATATATATATATACCTACATACAGTATATATATATATATATATATATATATATATATATATATATATATATATATAATTAATAATTAATTAATTATCAATAAATAATAATGCATTTTATTACATGCATATAGATATATATAATATAATTTTTTTAATAAAGTATTATTTTGATCTGACATTTTATATTCAGAAATTTTATATAAAATATTTGTTCACTAATTTACTTCTACTTTTATTTATCGTACTTTTAAGTTTTTCATTTTTATTATTTGTTTTTTCTTTCATAGGTTTCATTTTCAATTGAAAATGTGGAAATAATAGAAACAGACGATAAGTAGGAGTATCCAACGGTTTTGTCTGGTTTTGTACAAACAGATCATCTGTGTTTCTGTGGCTCCCCCAGGTGGAGAAATCTCTCCAGCGCATCCAGAATGGCCAGAGGAACTCCATGTACACGTCTCAGCAGAGTGTGGAGAATAAGGTGGGCGGCGTGCCAGGCTGGCAGGCTCTGCTGACCGCGGTGGGATTCAGGCTGGATTCGGCTGGAACGGGCCTCCCTGCGGCGGTCTTCTTCCCCACCACTGACCCCGGAGACCGACTCCAGCAATGCAGCACCACCCTACAGTCACTGCTGGGTACAACACGCTGCCACACTCATTTACTATTAAACAAGACAAGACAAGAGTATGAGGGAGAAAAGATTGCCAGTCCACAGAGCGTTCTTGGACAGATGCATGTTGCACACAAAAATGGCAAAAAATTGTGTTTGCTCTGTGTCATGATCAAACAAGTGAGAGTAGGGAAAGTAAAACGTGTAAATTCTCACTTATTGGTCATTGGGAATCTTTCAAGTGACTGGTCATTTTCAAGGATCACACCCCCTCCAAAAAACCGCTAGTTAATGTTATCGTCTTAACCGACTTTGCTCACACAGGGCATTACAACTTGCCAAAATAAATCAAAACAAACAAAACCCAAAATATATATATATATATAAAAAAACTTTTAATCATTTAAACACTTTTTTATGCTTGTAGTGTTTCTGGTCAAAAATGACTGACCTACAAAAAATTCCTTAAATGTTTTGTTATGCTGTATTGTTACCAAACATTGGATTCAATCTTTATATCAACTTGTTTTCTTTCAAATAGCACAGGTTTTGCCTTTTGTTTTGTATCTGATTGATTGTAAGCCCTATTATTCTGAGCTTATGCATCTCAGGTTATGAGTGAACATTGCCAAAATGATCGATAAATAATGATTTTTATTTTCACTGAAAAACTGACGTGCATAAGCTCAGACCAATGTGGCCTCAATTGAGGATTTAGTTCCAAAACCAATACAAAACCTGTGCTAACTGAAAGAAAACAAGTTTACAAAAAGAACGAACACAAGATTTGGTGAGAATATTGCATGATGAAAGATTTACAAGGCTGAACATTTTTGTCCAGAATCACCAAATTAGGTAAAGGGTTTTCAGCACAACACAAGGGTTTATAGTGTTATTTGTCCTTCATGTTCGCAGGTTTGCCTCCTCCTGCTCTGCAGGCCTTGTGTAAACTGATCACAGCGTCAGAAACCGGAGAACAGCTGATCAACCGGGTAAGATGTCACAGCATGTATCAGACTTTTCATTAAGCCAACTCTTCTGTGCTCATGCATCTGATCTGTGCGTAACTACACTGCTTTGATGAGTCCCTGCTGGATTATTGTGATGCTCGTGTTTGATTTTAACAATCCTCTTTCCTTCTCTTTTCCTAAACTTACCATTAAAGGCTGTTAAAAATGTAGTGGGAATGGTAAGTGCTTAAATATCTGCTTTCAACTAACTCTATGCTAACACACTGCCGTAAATTAATTTGCCAATGATATTTGGCTGTGCTGTTTTATTGTAAATAATAATGAAATAAGCCTTTTATATTGGCTCATTTTTCTCAATTTTCCACAGCTCCATCAGGTTTTGGTGCAGCTTCAGTCTGGAGAGAAGGAGCAGGATTTCTCTCTCGCACCCATCCAGGTGTCCATCAGCGTGCAGCTCTGGAGACTTCCTGGCTGCCATGAGTTCCTGGCCGCTCTGGGTAAGAGCAGCTTCAGCACACGAGTACTGATCGAGATGCTGTAGTCCATGCTGAGGGCTCGGTCTTTCTCTTTCTCTCAGGGTTTGACCTGTGTGAGGTCGGTCAGGAGGAGGTGGTGTTGAAGACGGGCAAACAGGCCAACCGTCGCACCATGCACTTTGCCCTGCAGTCACTGCTGGCACTGTTTGGTGAGCATCACTACACCCTCACACTGTTGATCACAACAACAAAACTGATTTATTCATTTAAAGGTGTTTTTTTTTTTTTAATTTTGTCATCAATACTAAAGACAAGAAAAAGGCTGTTTCAGTAGTATTAGCTTAAATAGTATATAATATTTCAGTGTACTCAAATAATTAAAAAAAATAAAGTTTTTTTTTATAGAGATGGCAAGTTTATTTATATAGCATATCTTACACACTGGTAATTTTAAAGTTATTTACATAAAATTGATTTTAAAATAATAGTAACAATGCATATGCAATAAAATCCATGCATTATTTTTAAAATTGTTATTTTCAGGAAAAAAAATGTCAGTCAGAATAAAATAGACTAAAATGAATAAATTTGACATTATACATGTAAAGGCCTTTTTTCAAAAGACAATGACTATGGCTAAAACAGGGTTTAAAAAACTGGGTGAAAAATATATATTTTATATTTCCATCATATGTCATTATAATACTGATAAAAATTCACAATATTTTTCAAAAAATGCTGTGTGTTGTAATCATTTCACAAAACATGTTGATTCATTATTTTGAATATAGTAAATTTTTGTTTAGACAACATTAGAATAATTACATAAATATGCACAACTTTATTAATGGTATTCTATTTACCACTAATATACATATTGGTAAAAAAAAAAAAAAAAAGTACAACTTTTAAAATGATATTATTTTTAAAAAAAGTTATTTATTATGCTAAAAAACTAGTCAAAAAAAACTTTTGACAAAAAATTAGCAAACAAAAATTTGACTTAAAAAATGGGCTGAATTGTACTGTATATACCCTATATTTACACTGTGTAATCATTAAAAAAAATATCATTACTAATATTATTATATATTAATCATTAAATAATTAAATAAATAATATTAATTAATGTCATTAATTACATGCCATAAATAATCACTATTACTATTTTTACTGGAAAAAAAATATATAAAAAATATCTATACTCCTTTAAATATATAACATGTTATATATAACATCTGACTTTATAATAATCACACTTTAATGTTCCCCTCAGACTCTACTGAGCTGCCGAAGCGTCTGAGTCTGGACAGTTCATCGTCTCTGGAGTCTCTGGCCTCGGCACAGTCTGTGTCCCACCAGCTGCCTATGGGTTACCCCAACCCTCCCTTCTCCCCTCCATGCCCTGACAGCCTGGCCTCTGATGCCATCTCCGTCTACAGCCTGAGCTCCATCGCCTCTTCCATGAGCTTCCTATCCCGTCCCGAAGGCGCGTCTGACTTCATCAGCCAGCGCTCGCGGCAGCAGGAACTAGAGCGCCATCGGGGCGGGGCCGGGCTGTTCGCATCCCACCGGCACACGGCGGTGCCCCGCAGTCGCTCGTCCCCGCATGGAGCCGTAGGAGGGCACGATGATGAAGAGTATGAAGGATACAGTATAATCAGCAGCGAGCCGTTAGGTAACCAATGCGACACACTCCCTCGTCCCGCAAACCACAGGAACCATCGGGGGGCTGCATGCGGCGGGACCGGCAGGGGTTACGCGGTGACTGTGTCCTCTAGGGGAAGCGTCAGCACCCCGACGTCTCCGGTCAAAGCCACCCTGGTTCCCAGTCCCAACTCGCCCTTCCAGAAGGTCGGGAAGGTGAGCAGCTCCGACACGGGCGAATCCGATCAATCCAGCACAGAGACAGACAGCACTGTGAAGTCCCAAGAGGAGCGTACGCCCGGAGCGGCTTTGGACCCACAAGAACTGGCACAGAAGATCCTAGAAGAAACGCAAAGCCACATGCGGGCCGTCGAGACTTTGCAGAGAAGCACTGGGAGCATCCCACTGGGCGACGGGATGGGCAGCGGAGGCCCCCCGACCCCAACCGGAGGGTCTGCTTTCCGTTCCTCGGAGACAAGCGCGTTCAGTCGCCCTAGTAGCCGGGCGAGCATCAAGGCACAGTCGTCTCCGCTCCCGACGCGCCCCAAACCACCCTCTCGTACGTCATCCCTACAGAAGGTCAGCTCGGGATACAACAGCCCCGCTACGTCTGAGACGTCCCTAAAGGAAGGCAGCCAACCGTCGCCGACTTCCGACAGTCACGCCCAGTTTAAACTCAAGTATCCCAGCTCGCCCTACAGCGGCCACATCTCCCGCTCACCCAGCAACGTCTCACCCAGCTCAGGCCACCAGTCACCGGCCGGCAGCGCTCCCTCTCCGGCGTTGTCCTACTCCTCGACAGGCTCGACGCGCTCCAGTCCAGCGGATGCTCCAGATATTGACCGACTCAAATTGGCCGCTATAGACGAAAAAGTTCAAGCGATCCACAATCTCAAGACCTTCTGGGCCAGCGCCACCCAACAGCAGCACTCGGGACCAATGCGGGCGCTCCGCGGCGGGAAACTGAGCACCGCCAAACGAGATGTCCTGGGCCTTCTGAACCTCTCGCCCCGACACAGTATGACGGGACAGGATACACATGGCCAGGATGTGGCGCTCGAGCACAGAAATCCACCCAACGGCCATCGCAAGATCGATCCCAAGAGAGTCGCACCTTCTCCGACGGCGTCCACCGGCAGCAGTCCAGGGTCGCATCCCATCCGACTGCCTTCGGGGAACGGATACAAGTTCCTATCGCCGGGACGGTTCTTCCCTTCATCTAAATGTTGAGATTCTGTCCCTCAGTGACTGGCTTCTCTTGATAAAGGAGTATTTAGAGTATTTATGACTCTTGAAAACAGTGAAAAGGACAGTCTGGGCGAGGAAGTGCACATTCCCAGAAGCCTCAAACTGCCTACTGTTTTATTTTCCCGTGCAGAGAGCATATAATCCTTATGCTTCCACCTACACTGTAAAGGACCATTTATATATGCAGACTGATCTTAGACTTGCGCAAGGCATGTCAGACAAAATAAAAAAAAGGAAAAAAAAAGAAGAGATAATACCAAAATGGTATTCCAACAAAAAGACAAAAAGGCTCGCTGTTTGTGTTAGTGAAGATGATGCGGCTTTGACTGGTTTTCTTTTTTTTTTTCCGTTTTTTTCTTTTTTTTTTTTTTTAATATAATTATTGTTATTGTTATTATTATTATTATGGATGGTAATTGTTATTACAGTTATTTGTTTTGTAAATTAAATCAACGTTTTGCAATCAGTATTATACGTTTTTATATTGTTAAAGAAGCAAACCATGCACACAAAAAGTTGAAAAAACATTTTCATAGTTTTATTGAGATGGTGACGATGCACCTGACCTGACTTCTATGTGAATTGAGTGTCAGTATTACAGCATGGGTTCTCTTGCTCTCCAGTGATTCAGTGTCTTTTTAACAGAGATTTTGCATAGGTGGACTCTCATCCAGACATATCTCAGTCATTTCTCAGTAAAATGGTCTCAATAAAAAGTTTAATTTACTCTTTTGTGGTGGTGGTCTTCTATTCATCAGAATAGAAAGATTATAATAGCTTCATAAAAAAAAAACTCCAGGTTTAATTTTCCAAATAAATAAATAATCGATTTGTAACTAACTATTTTGTTACAAATCTATTTTAAAAAGTGCACTTTCCACACAGTATTTTTTTCATATTTCTAGACAATTGTATCCTTATATTGATCCAAAATTCACTAATGAGTATTTTAGAGTACAAATTATTTCTCAAATAAATAGAAGTGACGTGATAATCAGTATGCAGAGATAATATTCATAAATTACTGGATTGTTTTCTGACAGAGAGCCACTTTTTGGTTTTAAGATTTCTGTGCCATGTCTACGTATCAGTATTTGTGCAGGTGAGTTATTGGTTCTTAAAGATTCAATAAGAAAAGCTGACTCATTTTGCTGCAATTCTGCAAAATGACAAAAAAAAAGAAGCATAACAAATCAACACAAACAAATGTTTTTAAATATATTATAATAACATGTTATTGAGTTTTTCCTTAATATGTTATTATTTTAGTACCATGGTATACAAGTGAAAGGTTTTTATACACTTAGCTGAATTTATATATTGTGATTATGTGAACCCTTTGATCTTGAACATATGAATCAAACACCAAATATAGTGCTCCCATAGCTCAAACAATAGAGCTTTTGTTTTAGCAGAACCAAGGTCATGGGTTCAGTTCCCAGGGAAAGCATGAACTGAAAAAGCGGTCATAGACGAGATTTTGGTGTCCGCATCAAAATAAGCATACAAAAGTGATTTTATATAAATTTAAAACATTAAATGCAAGTGCCTACTTTAACATTTCAAATACCTTTGTTGAAAATAAAATGTCAAAATATGGTTTAAATAATGTTCCGTTGTCATCAGTGCAACATACTGTATATAGTTATGTCAAAACGAAATTTTAATTTCATATAATGATTCTTGTTCTATTGTAAATATGCCTGAAAAGAGTTCTTGGTATGTAAAATGTTAAACTGAATAACATTTTAGTGTGTGTCTTCTGTAAATCATAGTAAAAATATATAATAGTCATTATTTTTGCTCAGAAAAAAATGAACAGGACACATTCCAATGTACGAAAGAAAAAAAAAACTATTAAACTTTTGTTTTGATGCTTGAAACTGAATAAAAGTGTGGATCAAATGCATAAATGTAAATAAATCCATGATATAGGCCTATAACAGAAAATGAGGGGTGCTGGTAAACCTTCAAAAGGGATTAAAAGCATCCCAAAATGCATCTCATGAAGTGGGTTGATAGATGCCCTGAATATAAGAGAGATTCATAGAGATTCACTCCTATTTGTGTTCTTTCGTAGTTTTTGACTTTCGTGGCAAGTCAGAAGTTGTACCACTTTATACCATACTCATGGTATAGGCTAGTGCGTTACTTTTTGTAAGGAATAGATCAATTACATCAATTAAATCCCACATACACTTTCAATGGTTTATGATTCTCTATGTATGTAAAGCGCATCCCCGGCTGTATGGGGCGGAGTCACGTGGCTTGTGACGTCGGCAGGCCTGCGCGCAGCCGTAACCGGTGTAACGAAGATGGTGCTCATCAAGGAATAGTAAGTGAAAGTCTTGTTTTTCCACCTTTCCAGCCGAACGTTTTATTTGCTTACGAGTTACACATAGTAAATGTGTATCTGCTGGTTCTTGACCACTTTTGGGGGATGAAATGTGGGCGCGAGGACGTGGACTCGATCCCGGGAAGTGCGCGAGACACCGGCTCGCGCATGAGGCCCAGCTTTAGCCGCGCTAGCATGTAGCATTAGCATGCTAGGCTAAGCGAAACCACTCGCCATTCATTTTCAACGACAGGTGCGTTAGCACGCGATGCTATTAGCTGTTAGTTATTAGCCGTCAAGATTAAACGGCACCAAATCTGATAGTTCCCTCAGACTGGAAATAACGAAATAGTTATTGATTCATACCAGTTTATGTTCTCAGAAAGTGTCTGACTTTGACGTTAGCGGTTTTATTATCACAAACATGTCACGCTGTAGTAAAAACTCGCATTTTAGTGATTTTTTAAAAATAATTTTGCCGGTTTATGTAAGTGAGACATTATTAATGAAAGCAAAACCGCTTGACAGTTCCGCAACTTTTGAGTAAAGTCTGTCTTAGTAATATATATCGCAACAATTACCTTAGAAATATTGCCGACGTACTATATCATACTAATTTAGTTTATCATTTAAATAAACACAGAGACCTGAAGTTCATATTTTTAAACCTGTTAATGATAGCAGGCTTGGTTTATATAATTGGCTTGACAACACGTTCGGGTCGTCTTGTTAACCACTTAATCTAATTATATTCACTCGTGTGTCTTGGTTATTTTTAGGCATTTTCTGTTTTGGACATTCTTTGATGCATCCAAATTGGACTTAAATGTCAGTTTGACAGGTGACTCCCGTTTATGGGCCTGCAGTCATTCATTTCCAAGCTGTTTTTGTTTCCTTCCAGGTTTTATATTTCTGTTCTCTAGGGATCTAGTGATCACATTTTAATTAGGTTCTCATCTGTTGCACAGGACATGACATGCTTGCAAACGTGACGTGATGTGACGTGACATACAGCCAAGTATGGTAACCCATACTCAGAATTCGTGATCTGCATTTAACCCACCCAAAGTGCACACACACACCATGAACAGCCATTTATGCTGCGGCGCCCGGGGAGCAGTTGGGGGTTCGGTGCCTTGCTCAAGGGCACCTCAGTCGTGGTATTGCCATTCCCAAGACTCGAACCCACAACCTTAGCGTTAGGAGTCAAACTCTCTAACCACTAGGCCACGACCCTGTAGCAACAATGTACTAGAAAAGTGTGTATAGCCTTTAATCTGAGAGATCGCATCAAGATTATGTCACAATGTGCCACCTTATGAAATCCGGCACCTTTTAACCTTCTCTGAACGTTTGGACTCTTTGGGTTTGGAAGAGAATGCAAATGTGAGCTATCCTAGTCACGTTGAGCAGCAATGCAACAGGTTTGCATGGTTTTTTGTTTTTTTTCCGGAAAACTCGCTGGCAAAGTTTCCAGCGTGTCTTGCTAGGTTTAAATGGTCAAATGTTCTAGAGAAACTCTGGAGTCACTCTGCGGATAGGATAGCATTTTAGCCTCTTGAGGTTTACAGGGGAGTTTCCATATTGAGGAAATGTTGAGTGATATAGAAACTGATGTCGGTTTTTCTTTAAGAAGACTGTTTGTATGGATGAAATCTGTACCGTTTTACCAGTCTGTAAATTGATCCTGTCATTATTTTCAGGATTGGCTCATATAGCAGGGATTGACCTGCAATAGATGAATGTATGAAGGATGTTATTGAGCAAAGATTGATTTGTCTCCACTTGGTTTCCTCTCATGTGACTTCTACACATTATTTAATGTTCATGAGTCAGATTAAGCTTCCAAACAGCTCTCAAGATGAGCAGTGAATGTTGTTTATATACAATAAAAGTTATGTTTTATTTGTAAAAAATGTATAATGGCTTGCCTTACAGTAGGAATTATCATTACTTGTAGTTAAAGAGCAATACATGGTCCAGGATGATTATTTGTGTGTGTTGAGCAGCAGTGTGTTGTGCACATGCTCGTAGAAGAGCTGGTGGCTCACAGGAAGCCAGGATTGCTTTTGAACTGGGTCCTGTGCTGATCTCATTTCCCCTTTCACACCCCTGTTTACTGTCTTTTCTACAATTCTGCTTTCAGAATCCCACAAAATGTCATTTACTGTAATTCAATTCTATTGTGTGTGCATTATGTTTCTGAATATTGGGATCAGCACCAATTATTGAAATTGGTTGTTCGCCACAAGTGACAGATATCTGAATCATCCGGGATGATTATTAAACTGATATTTTACTCAATTTGAAATCATCAGGGGTTTTATATGATATAATATAATATGTCATAAATGGTTGTTTAAATCTATTTATTTATATATGTATATTTTATAATATTAATAAATCTGTTTGTTTTATTAATAGATTTCAATTTGAAAAACTAATACATTAATGTTTAGAATATTTATAAAATTTAGTGACAGCAAACGAGAAATTTGTTTTTAGTAATATATTGTTTTTGGTATCTCACGGAAAAAAAAATCAGCCATGAATATAGTGTCTTATTAATATAGGCTATCACTGGTGAAATGTGTTATTTTTAAATGCATTTTTTTTATGTGTGTAAATTCTCTGTTCTTTATTATTATTATTATTATTATTTATTTTTTTTATAATTCTTGTTTTTTCATTTCTTTCAGTCGTGTGGTCTTGCCATGCTCGGTGGAAGAGGTGAGCACATTTTTTTTTAACCCCCCCCCCCCCCCCCCCCCCCAAGTCCTAATAAGTTAAAAATGGACTGTTAATGCACAGCATCACTTTGACCTTGAAAACCAGCAGAGACCCTCATTTCCTGTGGTTTAATAATGCTGATGAGTTCCATTAGCAGCATCCGTAGAGTCAGACGGCTTAATCTGAAACATTTTTCTAGAGTTCAGCATCACAACAATCGCATAAAACCCCAGCGTTTTGAACTTGTCTGGCACGTCGAGTATTTGATCAGAGCAACGAGGACAAGATAAAGCATGTCATGCATGTAGAACACACTCGCCCTCGGGGAACATTTGAGTCTCGTGCTGTTCTGAGAGAACCAAACTTGATGCTTGCTTGATTGACATTGTTTGATATTTTGCATTTAGGATGCCGTTGATTCGTAGCCTGCGACATACAGTCAGACTACTTTTGTGGAGTTCTTTTGCTGCCTGACAGCTGTCAAGCAGACTGTTTTTAAGTGATCTGAGTTGCAGATGCCTTCATATGTGATACAAGGATCCTCTTTCAGAAAAACACACTCTAGGGCTCTGTTCCAAAACTTAGTGAGCTGCCTACAGTGCATGCATGTTATGGCATCATAGTTGAAAGCACCACTTTTGCATTGCAACAAACGAAGTGGGAAAATAAATCCAAGATGGTGGAAGACAATAGAAGCAGTGTTATTTTAAGTGTTACCATTGAGACACTGTTATGTTTTTTTTAATATATATTTTGAAATTCGTTTTTTTTTTTTTTTTGTATTTTGCATTTTAATTTTAGTTAAAATTCTAGTTTAGTTATCTAATTTTTATTAGTTTTTTGGTGTTTATTTTAAATGTCTAGCAGTGTTATTTTAGTAACATTAAGATTAGGGATGCACCAAAATGAAAATTCTAAGCCGAAGCCGAACAAAATGAAACACTGGATCGAATACCGAACACGACTTTTTGCTTTTTTTCCCCATGTATTTTGCCAATTTTTTCACCATTGCATAAATTAAACACCCAAATTTAGCTTTTTACTGTTTTGTCTTGCTTTTCTAAGAAAAAAAGAAACAATTACAAAACAACAATTTAAAAATATTTACTTAAGACTGAACATTTTTTAACATTCTAGCAGACATTATACCAACAAAGCAAAATTTAACTTAAAATGAATAAGTTTGTAAAAAAAAAATATATATATATTTTTTTTTAATCTGAGACCCCCTTCTTGAATCAGGCATGTATTTTTTACTGTCCAAATAAATGCAGCCTTGCTGAGCAGAAGAGAATTCTTTTAAAACATTAGAAAATATTTTAGATCCCATGATACAAATCTACAAACCTATTACAGATTTGAACACTGTGTGAACGTTATAATAAATGTCTTAATATTACTGTTGTAATTATCATTATTATTGTCTAACTATTTTATTTTACAAAACAAGAGTAAAATTACAAAACTGACATTTATGAATGTTGATGGAGGTTTTATTTTGGCGGAAAACCCCAGGAAGACCTCAGTGCTTCTTTTTGTTGACAACAGCAGATTTATAAATGATTCTCATTACAAATTTGGGAAGATGTTTGTTGCACGTATCACATGGTCACATCCATGCCTTGTAAAAATTCATAAAGATGTTACTGAGCAACTGACAATAACACTGTTTCAGCGCAGATTTTCCTCGCGCTTTGGACTTTGAAATCTGGCGTCGCTCGCGCAGCACTGTTTAAATACATGCAGTTTGTGCGTGTAGCAGCAATAACCACCCCTTCCTCTTCTCATCAGAGACACGTGATGCAGCACTAAACAGTCTCTGCCTGTCGCTGCTTGTAATGATTTTTGCGTCTTTCTCTGACAGGTTTAAATGCTTACACACTGCCGACATGTTTGCTGCATTAGTCTGTGCCTCTATTTGACCGTGTCACGTCATTGTTGGGTACAATTTATTTGGTCTTTTCGCTTATTCCGAACACCGAAAGAGCTTTTTTTTTTGCTATTTTCGGCTGAACAATTACGGTTGCCAAACATTCGGTGCATCCTTAAATAAGATACTATTACAGTTTTTATTTTGATCGGTTTTAAATTGTTTTACTTTCCATTTTCAATTCAATTTTAGTTAAATGTCATTTTTAGAATTTTAAATATATATAAAACTTTTTATTTTGTATTTGATTTATTTATTTTAGTACATTGTTTAATAAAAATTAAATACATCGCCTTTGCAAATAGTTGAAATAATTATTTAAAAAATGTATTTCAATATAAATATTTATTTAAATGTGTTTTTATTTTTCAGTTAATTTATTTCAGTTATTTCATTTTATTTCAAGAGACATATTTAATGGTTTTAATTTTAGTGTCAGCTTTAATTTTGGTTAACGACAAAAACCCTTCTATATAGCTTTTATTTCAGCATTAGTTTTAGTACATCAAGTTAAGCTAATATATATAAGATATATATATATATATATATATATATATATATATATATATATTATATATATATATATATTTATGGTTTTGATTTTAGTTACCTATAATAACCCTGGTCCAAAGCCTAGCTTATCTATTCATACATGTGTCTACATCAGTTCCCTGATTGCCTGTGTAAAAGTGGTTTTTCTATAATGTCCCTAAGGCATCTATCAGTCACACAATGCAAAGCTTTGTCTTCATATCTGGAACTGCTGGAAGGGATATATTTTAATTATACGAGAGCTGTTTAATTCCACAGATGCTGATCTGAGTGCGTTTGTGAAGTCTGTAGGGTTTGTGTATTCATGCATGTGAGATCCACTAGTACTAATTTTAAGAGATAAGATCAAATAAATAAATAAAAACTTTTAAGATTAAACTCTGTTTTCCAAGAGGACTTTTTAGGAGTGCACTAGCATAAAAATAATCTCAAACACATGGACGAAACCAAAATTATTTTTGTATCAGAGAGATACTTTTATAGTTTTTACTATACTCTGAATTAGAATTTTATATTTCTCATTTTAATTTTAAAGTGAGATACTTTTTTGTGTGTTTGTTTTTGTCATTTTAGTATTTTGTTCATATGTACTTTTTCTATATAGTTTCTATTTATTTTTTTTTTTTTCACTTTTAGTTGTTTTAGTACATCAAATTAAACTAAATAAAAATGTTGCACTGACAGCTAGCTTAAAATGTTTATTTTTTTTTTTTTTTTTTTTTTTTTTTTTTTTTTTTTAGTTAATGTATATTTTATTTCAGGTAACCTGGAACTAAAATAATAATAAAAAAAAAAACAATACTTGAAACAAAATAAACGTGTATATATAAATATTCATATAATATAATAAATAATATAATACAAATATAAAAAAAATTCAGCTAGTTGCCAAGGCAACATTTCTCATTTTAATTTAGTTTGATTTGTACTAAGATAAATGTAATAAAAATGACTTGAGTATAGAAAAAAACAGAAGCTACTAAAAATGACAAACAAGGAACAAAATTACTAAAACTTTAAAGTTGAAATATAAATAAATATATATATATATATATAATATATTTCTTATATATATATATATATATATATATATATATATATATATATATATATTATAAAAACATTCAAAATATTAAAGAAAACTATTAATTAAATCTCAATGATATTAAAATAACACTGTAAGGAACAACTTTTTTTATGGTTTCGGTTTTAGTTAACTCTAATAGACCTGGACTAATCTCTAAACAGTTTTTTATTTTATAGGGTTCATAGAAAGATCAATAGTCACCTTAGATTTGGTGTTGAATTTTAAGTGTGGTTCATCTTACCATCTGATCTATCAAACCTCACGCTTTTCTATCTTCCATTGTAGTATCAAGTCGGGCAGCTTTTCTCGGTGGCTGAGGCCAGTAAAAACGAGACGGGTGGAGGAGAGGGCATTGAAGTGCTCAAAAATGAACCCTATGAGAAGGAAGGAGAGAAGGGACAATACACACACAAAATCTACCACTTAAAGAGGTAAAAATGATTTGTTTTATTCTGTATGCCAAGATGAGTTCACCAAATTTTAATAGTTTTGTCAAGTTAGTAATTTTCTGTAATTGCAGACTTCTTGATACTAATCCCACCTACAGTTTAGGATTGTCAGATGTGACACATCTCAAGTGTTTTGCAGCACATTACCAGATGACAAACCATTCAACGTAACACGAATCTGTAAATAATTACTCCGGCTTTGCTTCATTACTCTTGTGTTTTGCATTCATCCAGTAAAGTGCCAGGCTTTGTGAAGATGATCGCACCAGAGGGGGCGTTAGTTTTCCACGAAAAGGCCTGGAATGCTTATCCATATTGCCGCACGAGTGAGTGGAAACCTTTTCATCCATTATACCACACAATCCGTCACTATCATATTTTTATTGCATACAACAATATGTAATGAATTACATATTGGCACAGACATCATGCATATACAATGTTTTTTGATTGTTTCACGAAGTTCTCACATGTGCTGTTTGGTAAAGAATTAGGCCGGAAACATACTCGGCAAGTATGCAAACGCAGACATGAATACTCTACCAAAGCATACCTAGCTTAACCCTGTTGTTTTTAGCCAACATTAAGTTGGTTAAATGACTGAGACCCGTAGTGTCTGATACATTAAGAAGGCAGTGCATACTTGAGTTGCATTATGAATTGACATCTGACATATTTCGTGGCTGTAACGGTTTGCATTCATGTACTCAGAGTGTGTTTCGGGCCTCCTTTGTTTTGGTCTGTTTTGACAGTGTAAATATGAATGGTTTATTTGTGTCACCTGATTATTTTTCTTCTTATTTTTTTTTTTGCATGCTGCTCCATTCTCCTCAGTTGTGACTGTAAGTACAAACACTAGCTGTCATTATGACTGTACACTAAACTTTAGTGCATGATCATTTACTATGAAGTGCCTGCAGTTTGTAAAAGTTGTTTTTGATCGAGTCACATTTAATCGATTCTAAGCGTGTGAATTGACACAGTGACCTTAAAAACTATTCAGAAATGCTTGTAAGTGTGTGAATGTCATTGCATCAGATTAAGTGTCTGTATCTGCATGTCTTTATAGTTTATTGTAACTTGTTTTTGTCAAAACTTTTGTTTGCATAGTGCACGTGGCATATTTCTGTTTGATAAATAATTATTTTGTCATCGGAGTAGTTCAGCCAAAAAAATAACATTTCCTGAAGATGTACTCATCCTCAGGCCATTCAAGATGTAGATGAGTTTGTTCCTTCACAGGAACGGATTTGGAGAAATGTAGCATTACATCACTTGCTCAGCAATGGATCCTCTGCAGTGAATGGGTGCCGTCAGAATGAGAGTCCAAACAGATGATAAAAACATCACAATAATCCACACCACTCCAGTCCATCAATTATTGTCTTCAAACAAATCCATCAAGACATTTTTAACTTCAAACTATTGCTTCTGGCGAAAATATGAGTCCTCTGTCCATAATATTGCTTTCTTCAAAGAACAAGTTTTCTCATGTGAATTAGGAGAGAAATCTGCACAGATCAAACACAGTTTATAAGTGAAAACAGTCCAAAACAGTTCTAAACAAATATGTGTGTTTATTTTGATGGGAGAGGACAACAGGAGATGGACTTTATCACTGGAGGAAGTGTTATTATGGACAAATATTTTGGTAAGAAGTGATAAAATAAAACGCTATAATAATAGATGAGTTTCTTACAAACATGCATCTTTTTGGTTCCCAAGATGTTAACTGATATACTGGAGTGTTGTGGATTATTGTGTGGTTTTTATCAGCTGTTTGGACACTCATTCTGACGGCACCCATTCACTGCAGAGGATCCGTAATGCCAGATTTCTCCAAATCTGTTCCCATGAACAAACAAACCCATCTAAATCTTGGATGGCCTGAGAGTGAGGACATTTTTGGCAAGTTTTCATTTTTGGCTGAACTATTCTTTCAAGTGTCTGAATATGTTTTGGGACCACTGTATGTGTGTTCATTTTAGTTCAGCACAGCCTAGAACACGTTTCCCTAGAACTTGGAGTACGGCCTATTTACTTCCTGTTTTCTAGGAACTTGTTCCCTCCAGCATTAAAGCCAGTTTAAAAACATGTGGTTTGGACCGCTCTAAATTTGTTGGACTTCAGATTACCCTTTAGAAACATATTTGCGTTGCATGTGCTGTTAAACCGCAGTTTAAAGTGAACTCATATTGCTGTTTGTGATTAAACCGCATTTCATGAATTTAAACATCACTGTATCTTCTCCTCAGAACGAATACATGAAAGATGACTTCATGATTAAAATTGAAACATGGCACAAACCTGACACGGGCTCTTTAGAGAATGTGAGTGAGACATTTCTTATTTTTTTGCTGTTTTGTATGCATCTGTAATCTCAAGCTGATATGTTTTTTGTGTTTGCTTGTGCCCAATTACAGGTACATGATCTGGATCCCACCACATGGAAGACGGTGGAAGTCGTGCATATCGATATAGCCGATCGGTCTCAGGTTGAACCTGGAGTGAGTTCACTTTACATCAGTCTACTAATGTTCTGATCTCATTTGCACACATTCTTTGTGCCTTTTAGTAGCAATACCCACTTATAGTCCATCCCTGCTGGTCATCCTGTGGTCAGCTGGCACTCAATATCCAACATGTAGTAACTAATTTACATAACCCCGCCCTCTGCTGCAAATGCATTAAGCTGTTTTTGCATTAGAGATTTTGGTGTGATTTTCCTCATTTGTGAGTCCTTTTTGGATAAAATCATGCATTAAATAAGACCTTTGGAACTGTTTGAGGCTTATTTAGTGTTCAACCATTGTTCTTCTGTTAATCACTCATGCATAAATACTTATCGGCTGATGCAGATAATCTCAAACTGGCCAAATCTGATTTATCCATTAAGTTTAATATTGTGTTTTATGAAATATTCCCTGCACAAAACATTTGAGGTCAGTAAGCTTTTTTTTTTTGTTTTTGAAAGAAATTAAGTATGCATTAAATGTTAAGACATTTAAAATATATATGAAAATATAACAAAATATAATGAAGCACAACTGTTTTCAACATTGACAATAATCAGAAATATTTCTTGAGCAGCAAATCAGCATATTAGAATGATTTCTGAAGATCATGTGACACTGAAGACTGGAGTAATGATGCTGAAAATTCAGCTTTACATCACAGGAATAAATTAGATTTTACAATACATTAAAATAGAAAACAGTTATTTTAAATAGTAATATTTCACATTTTTACTGTATTCACTTTTTTTTTTTTTTTTGAAATCAAATAAATGCAGTCTTTGTGAGCAGAAGAAACTCAAAAAACATTAAAAAGCTTGCTGACCCCATACTTTTAAGCAGTAGTGCATGTACTTTGTAGCAAGACATCACAGCACTATTTATCATATTACTGTCATAAAATTCTCTTAATACAACAAACCCCTTTGTTGCATGCTGTTTGTTTGCATGCAAATATTAGTGTATCTAAATTAGTTACATTGATTAGGTTCATACAAACAAATCACAATGTAATTTTTGTCAAATTCCTCCTCCTGTAACACACAAATTTAGAGACAATGTTAGCCTAAAAACATGGACATTAAAAATCCAACAGAAACTGCATTTTTAGCCAACTTTTTCCAGTGTGCAGTGATTTGGGACGTGCTAATCCTTATCCCGCATGCTATTTAGGCTGGCTAGTGTGTGACTTGTGATTCAGCGTTTAGCCGGCGTGTTATGTAAGACTGGATTAGGGTGACATGACATTAGAGCGTGTGGACCATTGCCCTTCTAACCTGCATTACTCAAAGTTCAATAGTTTACCAAGAAGGCTTCTTCTTATCTCTATCTACTGCGGAGGGAGAGACCTGAACCTTCTGTAAGCGGCAGAGTTTACTGCACAATCTGGTCTGTTTGAAGCTGTAGACATTGTGCTAAAAACTCAAGCCTCAGGATCAAACAAACAAGCTGCCGGTGCCATGTACTAGCAGACACACACACTGCGTCAAACATCAGCTGCTTTGAATAAATCCAAATGCGGTTCCATGTGACCTCATTCTGGCTCTGTGCCGAGTGCATAAATACAGCTGTGTCCGTTTGACCGGAGTCCAGCGTCGTGGTGTGTTGACTGGCAGAAGTGTGTTGTTATCTGCTCCTCTTCATCTCCCGCTGACCTGCTCACTGTAGAGGGGCGCTGAAGCGACTGCTCCTCCCAGGCACTTAACAGTTAGTTAAGTGGATCAGTCCTGGTTCGGGTTAATCCTTATTCCCATATGTTCACGGTACTCAGCGATTAAAGGGTAGCGTGCGAGTGTGCGCACTAGTGTGAAAAGACGGAAATGACGGGAATTCCCAAACTGGAGGAGATGGGAAGGTGTTTTTTAAGATAACATGTATTGTTACCTTTTCAGACA